>NW_010412526.1:147109-180101 GCF_000710305.1 Buceros rhinoceros silvestris | reverse complement strand
ATCGCCTGGTATCAGTGTAGCTTCTGGTCTAGCAGACAGAAGGAAGGACTAGAAGCACCCTTTTCTGTGCCTATCAAGTCTGACCTTTGTCCGGGCTGTTGTGAGGCCACTTGAATTAGAGTTACCCGAACGCAATGAGCTCGCAGAGAGCCCTCCACGGGCAGGGCACAGGCAGGTGCTGTGTGACAGCCTTTGCTCTCTTCAGCCAGCCTTCATCCGTGGAGTTATTTCAGACTGACACGGCTGCTCTATGCAAATAGGGTCTCGTTCCCTCCTGAAACCAGGAGGAACCTCTCCACTGCCTTGGTAGGAAACAGGGCTGGCCTGCGGGACAGAACAGTTCCTGAGACAGTTCCCACCCATTACTGTTTCTGAGGTGCATTAGTTTTCCCGAAGCAGCGGTACCCTGGGGTGGAGATGGAACTTTGGAACTCTGCTGAATACCATAGGTGTCCTTTCCCGATTCCGAGCACTCGCTTTGGGCTCTATCTCTCCATGGTTGCCCACGGATGTAGGGCTGCCTTAATTGTCCTTTCTGTAATAACCTCTGCCAAAGTAGGCTGACTTTTGGGACCTTCACCTAGAACTCCCTCTATAATAAGGGTTTTCTCAGAAGAACGAAGTAACTTCTGTCAGGAACAACAGACTCTCTGTACCACCGAAATTCCAGACTTCGGGTAGCATCTAGCGTGTTTTATTGCCTTTGTGGTACAACTGACAAATGCTGGTGGTGTGGATTTTGACATTTTAATGACCAAGGTTCTTAGGATGATGAACAGGAATATTGCAAACCCAAAATATGAAAAATAAATGAGGAAATATTAGAAATACTCCTTACGGAAATCTCTCAATTAACTCTCAGTCTATCCTAAAAGCAAGGTGTATTAGTACAGTTGCGTTCTTGCAGGAAAAAAGAATGATGCAAAGGTGAAAGCTGGTCAGATTAAATTGGGCTTACGTGTTTGCTCCCCAGAATGGCATCAGAAGCCCAGATGGAGGCCTCAGAGGCTTCCTGAACAAGGAGAGTTACGGGATGATGCAAAGAGGCAATAACATGCTTGTAAAAAGCTTGCAGGGTTTTCTGTACTTGCACACCTAATTAAAGAAGTGCCTTTCGGCACTTGCTGCAAGCACAGAAGCCGTCCTGACCCAGGCACCTGTATGTTCTCCTCAAAGCACAGTCAGGAAGAAAGTCATAACTTAGGAATTCGAGGCAGTGGCCATCCATTATTTTTTCAGGGCTTGGAGAAAAGCCTGCGCTCCCGAGGGAGCGGCAGAGGTGTTTTAAACAGGAGGCTTGCGTGTCCAGGGTGTCTTATCCGTCGCTCACCAAAGGAAGGCTCCTTGAGAGCCAGAGCAGCATCCCGTCTCTTACAGCGCTGAAATCTTTACTGCCGCGGCTTTTGGTGAGCCCTTCAAAACGGTTTCTCATTGGGGCAAATGGTTTTGTACCAGACGCTTTTTCTCGAGATTTGGCGGTGGTTTAGGTATCCCTAGTTGCCAGGGAAAACAGCTAGGCTGCTGTCAACCTAAGTTGTTCTAGATGAGCCCAGGGTAGTCAGATGCAAAACAGTTCATATTTTCATCTTCTCCTGATATTACCCCCAGGACAAACTCCCAAAAGGATGAGCAGAGCTTCATGAACTCCTTGAAATAAATATTTTTAAACTTCCTCTACTGGAGGAGGAGTAATTCCTAAATATTACAGTTGGCAAATTGCTATTCTGCTGACAGCAACATTAGGTGCGAGTTTTCTGCAAGTACCTTGTCACAGTCAGCTTGAGAAGTTTCGATTTTGTTCCTTTATAGATAGGAGGTTGGACACAGGATGTATATATCCATTTTAAATGGAAGCCTTAAGAAAACTGTGGGAGTCTATGGTCACAGTGAAAGCAAAACAGTAATTCACCTAAACAAATAATTCAACTGTTGCTTTTGGCTGCGAGGCCCGTTAGGCTCGGCTTACACCTGGGATTTCTAGCAGCCGAGTATTAAGTACGATGATGGCTTCTATCAGCACGGCTCTCAGCACATATTCAGTCGTGTGGCAGCAGGCAGTGCTTTTTGCAGAGAGGCTTGTGGTTCTGTACGTGAGTAACATGTTCCGAGTGTGCTCATAGGAACATTGTTTCATCTGTGCCAGAGAAGTTGCGCTGCCTTTATTGAGAGCGGTGGAGCTAGATACACCACGTCGGGGTGTTCACATGGCTTTCGCTCCAGGCTACTGGATTTTCAGAGGTTTTCTTTCAGGAGTGACGACGTGACCCTGTGTTACTTTCAAAGCTTCGGCATGATGAGAGAGGAGGTGGATGAAACTTCCCGACAATGGCTTGTCACGCCCTTGGGTTGACAACCTGTGCATCGGGCACTGGAGCGTCAGTGCTTTCCTTACTGTTGGTAGGAGCCATTTTCTCCAAAGCCCTGTTGACTTTCAGCAGAAGGGCTGCTAGAACACGTAAAGAAGTGGCTGAAACCCTTGTTGCTCTGCTGGTTATATCTGAGAGGTCCTTCAGGTAGTGGAAGAATGGAAAGTATCAAACATAATGCCTGCCTTTTCTAAAAGGGGAGGCGAGGAGAGGTGGTAGGGAATTGTAGATCCCTCCAGCTTCACTTCAGTTCCTAGAACAACCTGAAAGAAATAATAGCGCGGTGTGCAAGCAGCTGGGACGCAACACAGAGGTGAGGTACAGCCGCAGCGGCTTTGCGGGGAGCAAATGGCACCCAACCAGTCACCCTTCCTTCTGTGACTGCAGTAAGAGAAACGATAACAATAGTAATAATAATAATAATAAAGATGAGTGTCCTGAATCTTCCAGGTTGTCTTTTTTCTCTGTCTCGTACAACAGTCTCAGCAGCAATGGCATCTAGAGGGTGTTTCCCCAGTATGGGGTCAAGCAGGAGAGACTAAAGTGGTGGTGTGATCCTAGCGCGGTTGTGAAGGATTCGCTGTCAAGTGAAAGAACGTGCTGGGTGAGGTTTGTCAGGTGCGTTCTTCCGGGATCTGCTGCTACTCAGCGTTTAGCAGAAGAGCTGTACCTAACAACCGTGCCAGTGACAACCCCGGGAAGAACTGTGAGCCTGTCAGTATTAGCGGTGCTATGGCAAGGTTCTCCTTGAACCTGAGCTGTCGCAGGAGTGAACACTTCCTCTACAGCCTTCTACCTGTAAGGCTGGAAATGAAAACCTGACTGGTTGTAGTCACTGACTACTAGTACCTGTTATCTTGTCACAGCAGAGGAGTAGAAGCCGAGGTTAGCCAGACCTGCTTTCCATCGGTAACTGAGTTGACCTGGAGGTTACAGAGCTCTTCGGTCACCCAGTTCCCTCACGGTGTCACCCCACCAGACTAGTGCCTGGCTGACCTAGCAGGTACCCCATCTCATGAGAGAGGGCACACCAAACAAGCCACCTCAGAGGACAGAGAAATACAGTCGTAACAAACACTTCAGGCACAGGTTTGATCCTTAACTTCTGGGTTTTTTTTTTTTTAAGTTTTTGGTTGTGTTTTTTTAAACAGCTGGAGTTTTGTTCTAGTCCTCAGCTGGCCTGCCCAACGTGCCTTAGTTAAAGCGATATTAAGCATCATCCCCTGGGCTATTGGAAGCAATTACAGTTTACTGTCAGTGACAGTCACCCTTTATGACAGTTTGATCCTTGAAGCCATAAGTTCAGTAGGGCCAGGAAAAACCAGTCAAATGCCATGTGTTTCTTCACACCTTATATGACGAGCTAGAAGGAGCTCTTTGACACGCTGACTTTGTATTTGCCACTTTTCGTCAGCATTTGGGGAGAGGTTGAACCGCAGCTCTAGATGGGTGTGTTAATTGGGTTGTAATTGCTTCCACTCGAATAAGCATATTTGAAACAAGATGCTGAAAGAAACGAAACACAGCGTAGGTTTCTGGGGCATTCTTCAAGGATGCCCTTGGGATTCAGAGGACCAGATATTCCCAAGTATAATATGTTAGTATGAAGAGTTTTGTGCTGGTTTTGGCCTGGCTTCCAAAGAAAATTAAGCTCAAGTGATTTTCTTCTCTTCCCCCTTCCTCACCCTAACTTTCAGGTCTGTTGATAATTTTCAACCTAATATGACAAAGCTACAGCAGCAATTTCAGGTGACCTCTCACGAAGTTAGGCAGGTGGAGGACAAGATACCCGATGCATTAGTGCCCATTCAGACAGAGGATAACGCTGAAAGATTGACCTCTGCCTTTTTTGGAGGATCCTCAGAGAAGGAAGAGATGTTATAAATACCCCGCGGCCTCAGTACCTGGCACGTACAGAGGCTCCCCTTCCCATCCCCCCACCCCCCCAGTGTTTGCAGGGGCTGCTACCTGAGAACCAGGAGCGGGAGCAGCTCTGCCAGTGTGACTGAGCTCCTAGCAGGCGCTTTCTTGGCTCCAGAGGGTTTGCATAAACCCGGTGTCTGAAACATGTTTTGTCGCCTGGCATTGCTCCTCTTCAGCCACGCAGAAGAAAAGAGCAGGAAGTGCAAACTCCATCTGCGATGCTGAGCTGTGTGTTGGGTTGTTTTTAACCAGACTCTTGTGTGCTGCCACTGATGAGAAAGGCTTATATTTCTGAATAGTTTTTACCACATTTTGGTTGTTGCTCTGGAATTAAGTGGAGAAAATTTGGTAGGTTGGGAGCAGCTCAGCTCAGGTGTTGAAAATTATATGTAGGCTCCTTTGTTTGTGTCTCCTCTGGTGCCCAGTAGAGTGACTCCATAAACTGTGGGCAGGTTCCCAGCCTTGCTGTTAGCTTGGAGTGATGTCCCTAGAGACATTGTCTGCTAATAACGTCTATGTGGTAGTGATTAAACTACCTTTGGAGAAGCTGCTGTGACAGCATCGGAGGGATTTCTGTGTGGATCACTTGTTCTCCCAGGGCTTGTATCTGCCTTTTTTTTGGTCCAGACTATAAGAATTTGAGAATAAGCTGCTGGAGGTAATTGGAAGGTATGTCTCTGAGCCGTTAACATACAACGCTGTGCTGTTGTGTGGAAATCGTTCCCATTTCTCTGTTATGTAAAAGGGCAAAGTGGTATTCCTTTTGTCCTGCACCTCGAAAATCGGGTATCATGGAAACATCTGTAAGACATTTACACTTAATTAGGACATTGCTAATCAGTAATGAGCAAACTGCTTGGCAGAAGCAGCTGGTGGCAGTTAAACCTGATGTAACGTGCCTGTGATGCTTTTGTGAGGTTGAGGGTCGCTAGGCTGAACCTGGCTCTCTGTCTCGCCTCGGGACAGTCAGCAGTTGCTAACAAAGCTGAGGACTTCAGCCAAGGTTCACGGAGGTCTAGCGCTGGCGCAGGTCACATCTTGGAGCACCAGTCTGTTGGGTTTTCTGTGCTGAGGGTCTCTGTCCCAAAACTCAGGAAGCTTTCGTGCTTGAACTGAAAGGTTTTGCCTCTGGAATAGGCACTGCTAGACAGAGGCAGAAGGACACAGTGACTCTCTCTCTTCCCTCTTAGCTGACCTAAGGGACTTCCACGATGTATTTCACTTGTGCACCATAACCGCAAGCTGCCTTCCCTTCTCCCAGAGGAAGGCTGGGGCAAGCTCTGCAAAGGAGAAGAGGACCCAGCGTTAGGATGCCGTGCCCTTCTTCACTTCGTGCCGGTGGTCACAGGTGTTGCAGTTACCTAGAAAGAGTTATGTGTTTGACTTTGCCACCTGTAGCTGCTCAGACGAGATTTGCTGCAGCTGAAAGATTCTTTTTCTCTGAGTGCTGCCTGTAGGTTCAGGCAACTTTTTGGCAGAGAACGATTGACACTGAAGACCGGTGGCGGTAGTGAAACTAAGTTGCTCATACTGAGGCCCTAAAAGCTGTGGGCCATGACTTTCCTGAGGTGATCGAGGGAGAAAGTAGAGTGCTGGCGAAGTGTGGGGAAGGACTTCCTAGGATGGTGACTAAACCAGAGGTGAGTTTAAATTGATCAACCTGTCTTTACACATCCCTAACTATTTCAATTGGGAATTCAGGGTATGTTTCATTTGAACAGAACCAAGTATTTGGAGGGGTTGGAATATGACCTTCTTGTTTAATCCTGGGCATGGTGTGTTCATGGACCTGCTTGGTCATACAAACTGAGGGGTTGCGTGTGGTGAAAGGTAAGCTCTGTCTGTAAAGTGAGGAAAACCAGATGCCTCTTTCTGGGGACAAGCAGTAAGATGGGCTATGTTGTTCCTGGAGATCTACAAAGCAATCTTCCCTGTGTATTAATGCAGCAAAAGTGGGTAGCTCATACTGACGCTGCTTTCCTGATGCTGCCTTGGCACTCAGACTTTTTCATGCTTCCAGTCAACGGCAGAGCTGGAAATAGTCCATCATTTCTTGGTTCAGTTGTGTAGCACTGCTATTAGTGGCTGCTAGCTCTCCTTGTTAAGATTTCCACAATGTGTCGTGTCAGTGGAGTCTGGGTAGAGCGTGCCTGAGATCCAGCCACACCAGTTAAGCTACAGCCTTTACATATTTACTTTAACATGTTTTCCTGAGTGTCTCCTTCTTCACCTCAAATTACAAGGTGTCCTTTTGTTCAGAAGGGTTCGTGCTACTTGGGGAGAGTTCCTCCTACACAAGCAGCAACAATAATAGAGGGTGAACCTGTGTTTCCCCCTGCCATCATCAAGGCATTCAGATCTTTCACCCGTGGGCAAAGTTTCCATTTCCTAGGATTTTACTGTGGAAATGGATTTGGTCATCAAATGCTGCTTCTCTGAGGACGCGGGATTCCCGCTTGCATTTACCTCTTGTTTTCTTCAGGATAGGGAACCAGGACCTTTGTCCTGGGATCCCTTAAACAGCTTTGATAGCAGTGGGAATCATGCCTCTGTGTTTGAGTGGTGATGATTAAGGTACAGCTCCGTATAAAGCCTTTCGGGAGGAGAAGCTGTGTTCCTTTAGCAGGAGCTGGTTTTCAAGCTGGAGTGTAAATCCCAGCTGGTGGGGAGGGAGATTTCTGGGTCGATATCTCATTGCCAGGGTTGATTTTCTTTAGGTGGGGTCGGGGAGACCTCTGTCTTTAAGGCACAGATGTGCTTTGAGTTTTGAAGGTTCATTTACTGGGAAATGGATTATTTCTCCCTGTCTTGCATCCAGAATTAGATAGTGTGAGGGGGTAAACAAGGTAGCTGAAAACGCTGCACTGAGGACCCGTATCCCCTTGCTTGTCAGGGTAAGAACAACTTGTAAATAACACCTTGCTAAAGGGTATTGATTCTGACTGAATCTGATCCAAGGCATCTAGACTTGCATAACAAAGAGGCTGCTGAAGAATGCCTGAGTTGGGCAAGCTGGGAAAAAAACCCCACAACCCTCACTTCTGAAATAGATCTGATCATAAGGCTTAATTAGGCAGGTCATTTCTTCGGTATTCTTAATTTCAGTGTCTGATTGGATTTTATTTCCCAATAATCTGCCATTTTGTAAGGGTGAGGAGCGCAGGAAATGGAACCTCTGAGCTGCCAGCACGGACAGAGGCCCTTTTCCCATGCTGTGGTGTGGTGGCTCTTACAGGCACGGGTGCTTACCCTTTCCCATGAAATCAAGCAGAAGAACCAGCTCGAGCCCTTGCTGCAAGGTCAATGAAGGCATGAGCGATGAATGTTGTTACATCTGAGTGCACCCAGCTCTTCCCTCTGTTTTTAGCTTTGACGGTAGATTCGGCACACTCTGCCTCTATAACAACTCTTCTCTTGTGTAAGCAGATGACAGATGTGTCTGGGACTCCCATGAAGAGTTAGTGGCAGTCCTCAAGTTATAAACCACCCAACTATATATAGGGTTTGATGCCTTCTCTTGTGGCAGACCAAAGGGTCAGTGTATTTTGCACTTGCTTTGTTTAAAACTACCCTCCAGGACTCCCGTTCTTGGCAGGCCCCGGCCGGGTCTGTGATGTCCGGCGGGAGAGCAGGGACTCCTGTTCTTGGCAGGCCCCGGCCGCCCCATGTCCGGGTCTGTGATGTCCGGAGGTAGAGCAGCGACTCTTTCATGGGCACCCCCTTGCCGTGGGGAAGGAGCTTGCGTGCCCCTGTGAGGTTGAGAGCTCTGCTGGTGGTGGCATGTGCCTCCGGTGGGGTCTCCCAGGCCAGACAGGTCTCAGCTGAAGGGTCAGACAAAGTGTGTCCACGGGCAGGATGGGCTCACCAGCCTTCGGGCACCATCCTAGGAGAAGGACAACTCTGACTCCAAACCCGGGCAGATGGAGCTCCTTTAGCCTTGTAAGGCTCATCCATCATCTAAGAGAAGGACACTCTAACCAAACCTACGACCCGAGGACTTCGCTATCACCGTCCAAGCTCACTAGGCCCTGGCAGAAGAACCTCAGGTGTAAAGGGTGGAGCCAGTTCCGCGCACGCTGCACCTCACCTAAAAAATCCACCGCGCAGCCCCGAAGGGTGCACTCATCGCTTGCAGCGAGCGTGGGAAAAGCCCTTCCCAGATCTTCGCTCGCGAAGCCAAGCCATGATGATGATGTTTAAAACTGTAGAATTACATCTATGATGCAAGACTTCAGCTCAAAACCCTTCCTCACTACTCTTTAGCGGATTATCAGTTATTACACTTCTTTGGGAGGTTCCTTGCTGTACCCAGAATTAAGAGTTCCACTGAATACTTCAGATGAGGACAGAATGCTCTCCACCAGCTGGCTAAGCAGCCTCTTTTTCCAAGGTCCCTTCTCCTATCTTCTTGATAATGGCACTTTCCCTCCCTTTGCCAAGAAAAGGTCACGGTGGTGGAAATGGCGTGTGTTTGTTCTCTTGTTCCAAAGCTGTGCTGTTCTTCCCTTGTTGTTGCTGCCGACAAGATGATTGCCAAGCCACTTCGTCATCACTTCTGCATCTCGACAGAAGGCAGGAGCTGTCCCGGATAACAGGAGAATGTGTCCTTCCAGCAGAACCTGAGTGACTTTATCCAATGCTGGATTTGAACAGACCTGGCCTGTTCTGGCCCTGTTTACAAAGAGGACGCATCAACAGGGCTCTGCCCCAGAAATAGCTATGCTGCTCTTGCTAGGAAAGCATGTTTAACTGTGAAAAACCAGAGCTCTCTGCTGATGGCCTGGTCAGTAACAAACCTCTGTAGTGAGCCTACGCTGTTTGTCACTACCCGTCTGAAGCCTCTGGTACAGCCTCGCGCTGCGTGTTGAAAGTCAGCGTGCTAAACAGAAGCTGTCTGCTGGGGCTGGCAGGCTAAATTCAGTCGATGCCGTTTTGCGCTGCCCTGTGTGAGTGGTTGCTCTAGTGGTGGGAGGAGAAGGAAGAACAATGAGTGAGTGTAACAAACTAGTCATCATCATTTCCTTCCTTCGTGCACATACATTGGTAAAATATATCCATTGTGCTTACATGTGGATTCTGGGATTTGTCTGTTTGGCTTTTGGCGACTTAATGCTCAGTGAAAACGGCATTTCGTTAACTGCCCTGTGTGTCGCAACCAGGGCAGCGCAACTGAGATGCTGCTCCCATTGCCAACAGCCATGCAGCACTCCTAGTGCTCCACTACGTGCCAGGCTTTCTTAGTCTCTTGGCCGTGCTGTCTCCTCATGTACAGGTGCCAATCTCAGAGCGATAAGGTGATTTTAATGACGCACTCGGTCTTAGAGATTCACTTCACTGGGTGACCGGCAAGATGCAGTGCAAATCATCAGTCATACGACTCACACCGAGCCTCATTTGTCCCTTTGCTTCTGCTCCTACTAACAAGGGAGTAGCTGTCCCTGAGGTAAGACAGATGTGCTAAAAAATCTAAAGAAAATCTAGGTCAGTGTTTTGCAGACCACGTCTTCTTTTCCACATCAGAATAGTCAGGACAACCATTTTCCATTACTTGTTAGGCATAAGTCTTTTTCTCAAAAGCTTGTCAAAATTCAACATCCAGTTGACTCAGGTTTCTAAAATTGTTTCAGAAGGTTTTAGAAAGATTATCAAATAAGAAGATTTGCGCTGGCAAAATGATGACACATACGAATTGGAGCACGGGAGAGATGAGAAAATAGTATGCAGTAATGCTTTTGGAATGTGTTATATCTTGGCATCTCTTCAGAGTAATGTAAAGATCCGTAGCTCTAAGAGGAGTGGAGAGAGCTGCCTTGAAAAGACGAAGACTCATCACATCTTAGTGTAGTGCCATATCTCATCAGAATTTCATGCCCCAGTCCTGATTTTTGACACCCTGTGCTGTTGCAATAACCACATCCCTCAAGAGGAGTGCTGGGTGAACCTAGATGTGCTTCCAGACGCTTCAGGTGTTGTATGTTTCTAGGAACGAGACCTTGCAGCTAGCTCTCCTGCTTCATGAGCGTGTTCTCACCATGGGGCTTCTCCTTCTGTTCCCACAGTGTCTGCTTTCTGGCTGCGCTTCGCGAGTGCCTTCATTCCAATCAGCCTGCTAGTGCGAGGAGATGGGTCCGATAAGTTTAAATGTTCTTTAACTGAGTAGGGCATCTTTCATTTTCCTGGCCAAATAGTCTAAACTATTAACTAAAGCTGAGTAGGGGCAGCATGACCTCCTCACTCAACACACATACCAAAAAAATCTTGAGGGTGAACCCTGCTCATCAGGCGTCCCTTTGGCAAGGCCCTCGTGTTCTGTGCCCAGCTACATGAAGACACCCAGTGCTCAGCCCTCATTCCAACACCGGTATGCTAGCGCGAAATGGGTACTTCAGAGACGTTCGTGTACAAACCACCTCCTGTCAGTGGGTTGTAGGTGGATCTCTGTTACGGCATGAGGGTCTGGAGTGTCACCTTTCTGAGATACCCAATTCCCTTAAGTGACTGTGCCAGGAGCCCGCACATCTGGTTCTGTTCTCTGAGTTGCCTGCGTCTTTGCTAAGGGCTTGTCAAACGCACCTTTAGTGTCAACGAGGACACGTAAAGGAAATCCCAGCTAGCAATCACTCACTTGACTTCACTGCGTCGCGATGGCAGGGTCCTGAGAGACTCGAAAGTGGTCTGAAATAACCCACCGCTCCACGTTGGGTAGGGAGGATCAGCAGTGGCAGAGGCTGACAGGGCATTTGGGTGAGCTTGGGCTTCCATGTATGAGTTTGCACGTGAGAGAGAGCAGGTGGGCGCTGAGCACTGGCAGCGTGCAGCCTGAATGGAGGTTCTGCCAGGTTTCTTCCTCTGAGTGTTTTAGCACTGTGGCTTGTTTGCATCCGTGCTAGGGGAAAACCTGCTTCGTCGCAGAGCTGAGAGTCCGCTCTAGCAGCGCCGTGGGTGTTGTGAGCTAGTGAGTAAGTGTCACCATAGAAAGAAGAGACCTTCCTGTTAGACAATGTGGAAACTCAGGCTTCGTGTTTCAGAGTGGGCTCCAGCGAGGGACCTGTTGTCTCAAAATCAGCCTGGGGAAAAGGTAGTTACCTTCCTTCTGATAAACACACTTGCTTGTCTTCTACATCCAGATGTTTCAGGCGGATAACTGTCCTACTCCTCTCCTAGACTATCCTTACTCTGAGCTATCAGTTCTCGGTGGCTGCAATGAGCAGATTGGCCTTGGCTTACAGATGACTCCTCTGTTCCCGAGTGAGTGGATGGATTGCTCTTAAAACCTGTGTTTTGCTGGGCAAAGACATGAGGTTTGTGCAGTCTTTGTTTTGTCTGAGTAGGTGAAAATTTATTGCCTTACTGACTAAGAAAGCTACGTAGTTCCTTGGTAAAATTCTGGATTAAATCAGGAGTAGCCAAACATCTGTGCATTTTGACAATGTGGCCAGCTGAGGAAAAACTGATTTGCCCAACCTTCCCTAAAAATTATGTGAATTACTCTTACTGTTGGAAAATAAGGTCTGTTCTAGTTAATTGACTGTGTGTCAGAATGGTGTCCTTTACCTTCCCAAGAGGGATGTAGAGACAATATCCTGGGTAGCTATTGATTAGTGGGTAGGTAGAATACATCTCTCTGTGGAGGACAGCATAACCTCTAACGAAGAGGAACCTGAAATTACGAAAAAACAATCAACAAGAAACATTTGTTTTGACCTATGACCAGAAGATTGGTGTCTCCTGCCCGTGAAGTCCTTAATCAAAAGGTAGAAGTACTTCTGGAGAAGTGACGGCACACTTGACTGTAGGGAGGCATCAGTGGTTTGCAGTGGAAAATGTTACGCTTCCACTCGGTGGTGTTTGGTGAAGCTTGGAAGATGAAGGACGATGTGGCATTGCCTCAAGCTGGCTGAGTGAAGGTCGTGATTTCCTTCATAGTGGTGCCCGAGAGCAGCCTTTCTTTTTGTGCGCTGGGAACTGTGTGTCGAGGGCCAGTACTGCAAGTTCCTCTGTCAGAGTTTTAGCTCACGTACGAGGCGCTCGAGCCTTTGGGGTTCAGCTGAGTTGTCTGCCTGGTGAGGTTACTGTCTTTCTGCATGTGGGTGGGTGGATGGGTTCCTGTGGGTGCTGAAGAGCAGAACATAAGTTATGCTGCAAAGCTGCCTCTCTAGCAGGGAGTTCTGTGTGTTGGATGATTCAAAGCTTCACCCGGCACTGAGAGCAAGTGACTTAGGAGGGGCTTTCTTCTGTGAAAGTCATTGCTTGCCTCTGCGTGAGGATGTGTCTGACCGACTTACAATTGTGCTGGTTCATCTTGACACTGGAAGAGGAGTCAGTCCGCAGAGAAAAGAGGGGGTGCTTGGAAATGGAAAGGCGTTTTGAGTTTTTCCTGTTCTTTCTTTGCTCCAGGAGCTGTGTGTGAAGGCAAATGGCAACCCTTGGCAAGCTCAAATGTACAGATCCCAGTATATCTTCTTTTGCCCTCAGCTTTGGTGCACTACGCGTAGTTTATATAGGGCAACCACCTCAGTGAGGAGCAAGTTGTCTAACTGCTACGCAGCAGGTAGGATAATAAAAAATCTAGACTATCTGGTCAGACGCCGTTAACTTGTCTGGCTCGTCAGCAGCGCTTCAGTGTTGGGGTGTATCTGCCATACCTCTCTCAGCAAACCTGGTGACATCTGTTCTCTTTCCTTCGTCCCCTCCCATTGCCATAATGCAGCACAACATGGAAACGGGGTGGGTACAGTCATTACAGGGGTTCCTGCTGGGGACGGTGAAGGCCAAATGCTTTCTGCACGTGAGCTTCCTCTGTCACCTCATGCTCTGAGACAGAACTGGCAGTAACCTGAACCTTCCTTTTGTAGTGTTTTGCCTTGTTTCCATAGGAAACACCCAGATGAGATGGGGCTGTTTCTGCCTATGTTTTCCTTTCTTCTTCTTTTCCCCTCCCTTTTCTAACCCCTTGTCCAATCACAGACCGATTTTACAGACTGGTAGAAGCCTCAAGGGTACTGTGTTACTACTGATGAGTTTCTTCCTGTGGACACTAGAGAATCTACACAGGGCAGAGCCCTGCGACGTGGTCCCAGCTGTGGGAAGAGCTTTGCTGAGCCCAAGATGCGTATTTGCAGCAACCACTTCCTTAATTCCCGTGCTCGGGGAATATTTGTATTTGTAGCTGAGCCTTGCGTTAGCAGTACATCTACATGCAGTAGTCCATAGGGTGAGGATCTTCTGTTGGAGACCAGACTGGAAGCCAGTTAACCCCAAAGCCGGGGTCTCAGGAGGTTTTCAGCCGGCCTCGCTGCAAACACAAACCTCACAGCGAAGGTAGAAAAAAGCTGAGGGACGATTTTTCCAGCTTTTTCCCCTAGTCTCTGTCTACTGAATTGGAAATACTTGGAGAGATGTTTTCACAGTACTGCGCTTCGGGCCTAAAATGCTGTGTAAAACCAAGACTGTGTGAGGAGAAATCTGGTTTCAGTGGCAGCGTTGGGTTCCATTTTACCAGCACTGGTAGCTCACTGGGATGCTGTTGCAAGCAGATCTGTCAGCCAGTGGTCAGAGCCTACCAAAGACAGCACAGCTGGGGCTTTACCGAAGATGCTGTTCGTATTGACTGTGAGCCAAATTTCTCTCTTCAGCCTTTCTCCCTTGCGTTTGTGTCACTTTTGTCCCTGTGACACCTGAAAACCATACAGATCTAATCCTGGGCAGCCTCAGAGAGTCTTCCCTTCTGGACTGGTAAGGGGAAAGCAGCGTCTTCCTTCCGTTCCTGAAATCCCTGGTATCCTTTTATCTTGATGTGGATTTCTGCTCGCAGGTGCCTCATCCTCACTCCCAGTCCACACTGATCAAATCAATTTTCGGCTGTGTGTCCACCCTGACCACAGTTCCCTGTGTAGTTTCTTGTCACTAGTTGTGAGACCCACACAGCAGCCTCAGGGTGCCCTGGCTGTGACAGGGTTAAACAGTTCCTGGAAGAACGTAAGCCTTGGGAATAGCAACATGAATCTTGAAAGACAAAATTGGGGTATCAGTCTTAAATTTGAGGCTAGCAAAAATCTGGTATGTATTGAGCTTGCTCAGCAGGGAAATTCTTCATAGCCTGCTGCCTCATTGCTAAAACACACCCTTTATTTATTACCTTCCTTTCATTTAATTTTAAATTAATTTAATGAATTTAATGTAATTTCCTTTAATTTAATTTTTACCTTCCCCATCAAGGGAAGGAAGGCGAGGGAAAGCACTCGGAATGTTCATGACAACTGGTTAAGTGCTTCAGTTCTGGTGGGCCACGTGGCAATGCTCTGCTCTCCGTCACAAGAGAAGGATGGGTGGATTTCTCCCTCTGACCTCCCTAACGCAACTCGGTCTCCCTTTCTCTCTGTCCCCCCGTCCCATTCTTCCCTGCGTGCTTCGCCGTAACTCAGCAGAGGTGTCTGGACGTACCGCTAAAGGGACTGGTGTTTCTGCCCAAGCACGCGTAGCTGTGCTTGCATGTGCTCCGGGAGCTGTGTGAGGAGCTCGGCCCTGCATCGCTGCTACAGCATGAGCCGTTTCTGTCCCGCAGAAGGAAAAACCCACTTATTTCTCAAGCATTCTTGAGATGCTTTTTCTGTAACTGCCATCGCCAAGAAGCTGGGGCTTGGAAAGGTCCTGTGACTGCTGGGTTGTTTTTGTGACAGAAGAGCAGCTGGGGAAGGAAAGGCTCTGGCTCCTGACGCACAGTTTCTCTCCATTCGATTGTTGAGTGCTGAGCTCTGCTGCCTTTGTCAAGTTGTGTGCCCTCCCTTGGTGTTTCAGCTCGGTAATGCCTAGAGGACAGCCTCACGCTAGGACCCACGTGGAAGTGGTGATCACAGCTTGCTGGCTGCCTGTCCACTTCTCCGTAACTACTGTCCTCTCTGAGGTCACGGCTCTGTGGGTCTGCGTCCTCCTGCAGCTGTGACAAGCATACTCCTCAGACAGCCGTGCGTAGCCTCCTGTAGCGGGGGGACCTGTCGAATTATCTTCTTTAAGCACGAGGAATTTTCAAATGCAGTGTTCTTCTGCTGATCCAGCTGGATGCCTTTTTCTCTCGTTTTAAATTACTACCTCTCTTGAAGTTTTAATGGGGAACCTGTCCTATGTAACAATTACATGGAAGTTTCCAGAGAGAGAAGGTCGTGGTTTACTGGAAGTGTCAACATCTAAAATATCGCTGACATTTTGCTTTAGCTTTTGATGAGTGTCACTTGTTTCAGCTTTCAGGGATCTTTTTATTCCAGCGTTGCTATGGCTGGCGCTCAGCCAGCTTTCACAATTTCAAAGGAGTTATTAGGAAAGCGTCCTGAAGATAATAAAAGGTATGAGATAAATGGAAACCAGTGTGGTATAAAGCCTTTATTGCAGGAGGTTTAAGAGTAGTGTGTTCCTTGCCAGCAACAAAGTCTCCTCGGCGTAGCGCAATCCGAATGACTGCTAATACCGGGAGTACCCATCCCAGTACAGCCCGTCTAGCTTGTAGTGTGGATACGTAGAGTTTACCCAGTATTCAGCAATCGGCGTCTTTCAGTGGTGGTACATTGTTGTTGTTGCTTCTTGAGCCAGCGAGGCTGCCCTAGTCCTCTTTTATCCCGTTACTGTAAGAAATGAGCAAAACCCGACCTCCTTCTAAAGCCCAGTCTTCAGATCTGGGCTTTCTGTTCATACAAAATTGGCGTTTGCTGTTTTACATCCTGGAGTAAATTACAGACGCTGTCCTGCCCACAGGGATGTCTAAAATCCTGTATCACTTTCTGTTGATAAAATCAAATCAAGTGTTGATGGGCACCACTGCAGGAAGAGAACTGAGTGTTGCTCGGGGGTGGCAGTAAGAGTTCTGTGTGAGAGGCACGTGCACGTGCGTCCCGGTCCACCACCTCACCTCAAGGCAGTACAGCCAGGTTTTCCTGCGTGTGCCAGCGTCCAGCTTTGCTTAGCAGCTTTCTCCTCCGTGGAGAAGGCAGCGTGCCTCAGGGTGGTAACAGCTTGTTTGCGTACCTGTGCAAAGTTCCCGGTATTGATCTGCTGCCTGCTCCCAGCTGGGAAAGCCCGACAAAGAGGAACCCGCCGTTTGTCGTGGTGATGTTCAGGCTTACAGTGTTAACTCACGTGTGACGTGTCGTGTGACTCCCCCAACTAATTCTTGCTGGGACGTGTACACTGATGAATTCCAGGCACTTGATGAGAAATATTCAGTCTTGATCCAAGTGGGTCCTAAACGATAGTTGACTACTGCTGTCCTCGGTGAGCCTTCAGTCAGGAACTGGGCGAGGAACTAAATACGCCATCACAGTAAGGAACTACCTCTCGGTAAAAACGTGCCTTTTGTTTCTCTCCGGAGTTCCTCAAATTCTGATCATTGGGGTGTTTCAATGGGAAACATCCTGACCGTGTTCTGCCTTTGTCTGCGTGACTAAGAGCTCTGTGGCATCAGTTCTCTTTTCTGCCTCTGAATAATTGCTTCCCCATCTTGCTTTTGTTAAGCGGCGTAAATGAGCTCCTTCTCGTGTGTTCTCAAGACCGCATCATTCTAGTAATTTTTCCTTGAAAACATTTCACAGTTTCAGTCTTTTTTTTTTTTTGTCCAGGCTGGGCCTTAGAGTTGGGCGGGGCTTCTAGTAAAAGATACGCCAGGACAGTCCTTCCAGGATGCCAAGGGAGCCAGGACCCACCAGGCCAGACAGAGGACCTGGCTAAGCCCAAATTTGCAGTTCAGAGCATTGCTGCATACAGCACCCTTGTCAGGATTGAAATTCTCAGCGCAGGGAGGGAATCCTACGTTTCCAGGAAGGTTCATACGCAAATTTGTGATGTTTTGTTTTGGTTTTTTTAAAGTAAGTTCATTGGCTCTTATGCGCCACACTTGTGGCAGGTCTCTCCTGCATTATCAGCTCCGCATACAAGTGGGTGTCAGTCACGGCTTCAGCTGGCAGTTTCTGAACAGTATGTGATTCTCGTCACCCTAAAAAGCTGATCGATGTGAACTGTTGCTGCTTGGAGGAGATGTTTGATTTGCTGAGCAGCATTATCTCCGTGTCCTTTTCGTGCAAGGCTCAGATTCACAGGTCAAAACCTTGCTTGGGGCAGACCTTCAAAAGGCCCAGTACTGATCTGAGTGAATTTATGGAACGGTTTTATAGTAAGTCTGCGTGTAGTTGTGAGCCCTTTTTGAGAAGGGGGCGGGGAGGAAAGCCTTATGAAAAAGCTACTTCTTCATAGCTCGTAGTAGGTTTATGGAGAAATAAAAAGCTGTTTAATGGTTTCTAGCATATTGTCAAAATTGTACGGCTTGGAAAACCTTGTCTCAGATTTTTTTTTTCTTTCCTTATCTGTTTTTCCCCTCCTCCTTTCCCCCCTCGCTGCTGGCAGGTGGTCATTTGCCCTATGGTCCTTATCAAGTGTGGCAATGTGTGGGTGACTTGATTTCCAAATGGTCCAGAAGAGAACTTCCTCCCACTCAGAAATGATGGTCAAACGGTTTTATTAGCCTTTGAGTTGCATGACCTTGCAGCCTCGAAGCGGCTTAGAGATTTGCCCTTTGAAAGAAAAAAGAAAGGCATTAGGATGTTTGGCTAACTCAGTGATTTGAGTGATTTGAAGGTGTTTTTTGTGCTTCTCCTCTCCCACTCTGTCCTCTCCCTAAATAAAGGAGCTGCTTATTCCACAACTATTCTCTAGGCTTTGAAAAACCTCTGTGGGGTAATAAGAGCCAGCACTGCCTTTTATGTTTGAAAATAACACAGCAAACAATTGATTCTAAATTAAAGTTTGGAAGAATGAGTCAAATCCCTGTAGAAAAATAACATGTGGCTGAAAATGCTTCTTTTGTAACAAGGTGGTGTCAGAATTCAGAGTTCTGAGTGGATGAAATTGTCCTCGAGTCAACAGAAAACTGCCAGACAAATGTGTGGCTTTACTGCTTTCTTGCCCTGGTTTCATTGGAGATGCATTTTTAAAAGCCAAATATCTCTTCCCCGCCAATGCCTGTATTTCTCCTAAATTAAGTTTATATTCCATCCCAAGCCACCTGGCAGGCCAGCTAATTGGAATTATTTTCCAGAAGTGCTAATGGAATTTTTAAAGGTGGTGATGTTCAGGGAGAAGCAGAACCCTTGGCAACTCCTGCAACTTCGCTTCTTACTCCAAGAACCAGGATGAGGGTGTTTTGTTTCACAAGCAGGGTGTTGAACAGCCGGGAAATGGCAATGCATTTTTAACAATTCTGCAAGGAAGGTTTAATCCTGGGTTTGAGTGAGGGAGCCAGAGGCATGGACACACAAAGCCCTGCAGCAAACCCAGGTTGTGTGTTTGACATTCCAGATCTGTCCTCTGCTGTTAGACTGCATGGCCTCCAGTGTTCAACACTTGCTTTTCCCCCAAACCAAGGCTTTCTATGAAGAGGTTAATCCTTCCCTTCTGTCTGGTCTTAGTCGCTTTGAAGTTAATTCTCTCGGGTGGTTGGTTTTCTGTGGTGGCACAGTGCTGGGGAAAGCTCCCAGGCAGGTACAGAGATGCTCCCCCAGTTCGGGGGGGAGCCGCACCGCAGCGGGGGGCTGTGGCTCCTGCAGTCCCTGGGAATTTTCCTAGATTTCCCGGCTTTCTCTGTTTCTCATCTCTGGGTTCAGAAAGTGTCAGGGTGAAAAATATGTTCCTCTGGGAAGAAGAAAAATGAACTTTTTGGCACAGAAATAGCACGCCTTTTGCTGCAAAATCTTTCTGCTCTGAATTTAGAGGTTGAAATAAATCTGAACCTCTTCTTGCAGCATTTTTTAGATGTAAAAAATACTCCTTTTATGGTCATGCCTGTAGTCATCATCTCACAAAACACCACAAACCTTTCCAGATACAACCTTACAGCCCCTTGGCTTTGATGAGGGTTCATCAGCTCTCCCCATCCGTGGAGTTCCTCACTTGACCCTGTGCTCGTGCAATGGAGGGAGAGAGGAAACAAGTCATGGGGGTTGTGACCGTCCCCTTGGGGTCACGGCTGGCACATAGGTATGTGAGGAGGCCAGACAGCACCCGCGAGTCAGCCAGTGGGAACGGAGTGTTTAACTAAAACCCCTCCTAGGGAAGAGCTGCTGGCCCTCCCTGGCAGGTCACTGCGCTGTCCCTGTGCTACACTGCCTGCCTACTTGCAGCTTTTCTTGGACTGGCAAAGGGGAGGGGACAGTAGTAAGCAGGGAAGGACTCTGCTGTCATCGGCTCCCTACCTGCCAACTCGGAGTCTCCTGAGGCCCTGACGTGCATAAACTGCCATTCTCTGCCTCCAGCCTGCGCCTCTTGAGGTGGATATCGGAGACGAGGTGATGGACAGGCTGCTTTCCTCTCCTACCTGCTGCTGGCCATGGGCTCTTCTCCGACAGGGCAGGGCGCTTCTGGGTTCTCATTTCCATGAGGTGAGTCTTCTGGCTGGCCCAAGTAGTCACAAAATCCACATGGTTAAAGCCGATGGGGAAGTGTTGCATCAGTCTCAGTTGGGTGAAGAACTATTTCTTGACCAGGGACACTAGCAAGTCAGAGACAGGTCAGCCCAAGGAAAGCAGTAAGTCGGGCTTGTGCGGCACTGGAGACAAAGAATGCTTTTCTTTTTGTGGAGCTTTTCCAAAGCAGTTCCTTCCAGGCTGGCTGCGCTCACCACAGAGCAGGGCAAAGGAGATAGATGCACAGTACTGCACGTTGTTTCGTGCCTTAGCATTTTATGGTATCCTACAAACCAATGCCAGTCCTCGCGTCCTGACTGCACACAAAATCTACCCAGTCATGGGAGGAGCGTACAGGGAGCTGCTGATGCATTTCTCCAGCATCCTTTCTGCTGCTCCCTCAGACCCAGCTGTGGCACTGGCACGGGGCTGGTGACCGGAGGTACATGCAGCTGTATGAGAGAAAGCTGGTGCAGGACTGGACCTTAACACGAGGCTTACGGAGGGGTCAAGGACACTATGATGCTCTTGTGTCAATTGTTTGAATTATTTGTCTTTCCAAAATGCAGGCAGCTGATATGAAAACAAACTGTGTGAGAGGAGTAGGCTGTGTCCTGGTGAATAATAAAAGTGCTCTTCTACCTCATTTTTCTTCAAAAGAAGTATACTATTGATTGCAACTGCTAACTAGCAAAGTTCTTCCAAATCACAACGGGAAGGACGGCAATAAAGTTGGAATTATTAGCCATGTTTGTGCAACATCACTGCTGCCTCGTGATTATGTTTGGTGTGCATCTCTCTCAGGTGACAGTAGGACCTAAATTATAAAATAACTAGGATCCCTAAGCTGTAAAGCATGTGTTGCTGGTAATTCTGCTTATTAGCAAAGGACAGTTACGGCTTGATTTATGGCTTTAACTCAAGTTGTTTGGCAGCAGTGGCAGTGCTGAAAGGTACTGTACGCACTTGCCAAGGCCCCTGAAATTATGAGTATCATAAAAAAATCTTTTCAGGTACTGAGAGAAATAATTGGAAAATGAAAAGGTCAGAATTATGGTATGAAAAACCATGGACATATTTTAATAGGTTTCATGTGTTTTGCAGAACAGGTCATCCTGATATTTGCTCATAAGCCGTAAAACAGGACGGGTCCTGCTTGGGGAGTAATTCACTGTAGTCATACTGGGGATAGCTGGTGAATGTCAGACTTGTTATAGGCTAAGGCATTAAAGATGCCCAGCAGTGCTTGTGGTTCTGGGAAAGTACGTTTCGCTGTCATGGTGAATATGGAGAAGGAAGAAAAACACTCTCTGTTATCAAGAAGATGGAATTACTTGTCTGATTCTATCAGTTTTGCCAAAACATCTACATCTTGGTTAAGGTCGTCTATGTTGTCCCATCAGGTGCTGCTCTTCTAAGTTTTCTGCAGCGTGCCCTGAAAGGAGCAGCCTGTAAAGAAAGAGTCTTCTCAGATGCAGTGAGCTCCTACTGTTTCTCTTCAAAAGCTTAGGGATCCTGTTTTTACAAGAAGGCCTAAAAGGTACTGCGCTGGTTGTGATCTGCGGCTGTGCAGTGGAAGTTCTGGTGTTCAGCAGAGGAGTTATTTCCTCGGGGTGAGTCTCAGCTGAGTAGAGGAGTATGGCAGGCTTCCCTGTGCTGATCAGCAGTGTGTTCTGCTGCAGGTTTGACTTCTCAGGGGAGAGGATTACTAGATGAAACCTTCAACAGCTGTGGCAGAGAGTGTCTCTGAATGTTCCTCTTACCAATGATGTGGAAGTCATGGAGACAAGTGGATTTACTTGGAAGTGGCTTAACACTCGGTTACTATCGTACAGGCTGTGAACAGCCTCAGAACGACAGCAGTTCTGGTCACTGAGACGGTGCTGTAGATAACAGGGTAACATGTGGAAGGGCAACGAAGCTGATGCAAGGTCTAGATAACCAGTCTTACGAGGAGCGTCTGAGGGACCTGGGGTTGTTTAGCGTGGAGAAAAGGGTCTCAAGGGAGACCTTATTGCTCTCTACAACTACCTGAAGGGAGGTGGGGGTTCGACTCTTCTCCCAGAACAAGGGGAAACAGCCTCGAGTTGCAGCAGGGGAGATTCAGGTTGGACGTTAGGAAGAATTTAATCACCGAAAGGGTTGTGAAGCCCTGGAACAGGCTGCCCAGGGAGGTGGTGGAGTCCCCATCCCTGAAGGGGTTTAACAGCCGTGTGGATGTGGTGCTGAGGGACATGGTTTAGGGTCCCTGGCAGTGCAGGGGGAACGGTTGGACTTGGGGATCTTAAAGGTCTCTTCCAGCCAGATGGTTCTGTGATTCTGTGAGTTTTTGGCTTAGTAAACTGTAGCTGTGACTGTGGGGAGTGCGCATGCGGGCAGCAGTACGGCAGTAGTTAGAATACACGATGCACAACTGTCAAACACAATGTGCAGTGATCTCTGGTTCATGCTGCCACGTGGTTTGTGGGTAATTTTTCCACTGGTTTTCCCATCCACACCCTGTTTAGAGTTGTTGGCGGCTGTTTCTAGAGGGGGAAGGCAAAGTGCATGTTCCTTGTCATCTTTCAGGAAATGCTCCGCCTTCCGTGCGTGGTCCGTCTTGGCTCCTAACTTCTAGGACAAGCTCAGGTGGTAGGATGGAAGGGACTGAAGTGAGCTGCTCTCTTACCTGGCGAAGCAGATAACTAACTCCTCCAGCTGTGCTCCAGTGAAGCCTCAGGCACTGGGGTTCCTATGAATTTCTGCTACGTACCGCTGTAAAGAGAACCTGCGTGTGTTCCAAGTGCTGGCGAAGAATCGGAAGGGACTGAGTAACTCCTGGGAGCCTCCTTGGAGTGGTTGGTCGCTGTGTGTAAACACGTGGCAGCGCGTATGGTTGTATTAGGCTATTTTTATCAAAATGAGACAGGGAACTTTTTATCAGAGAGCTCGGAACGTTCAGTGATTCAAAATGCAAAGGAATGCACTATGCCATGGAACAGATTGTTTTTACTCGGTGGCCTTTCTGTTGCTACGACAGAGATATGTGCCTCGTATCTGCAGGGTAAGAGATAAATATGTGTATACACGTCTTGTTCCTATGAGATACCTGGATGTAAGATTCTGAAGATGAAGAATAAGTGTTCAGCTTTCTCTGCTGGATTTTCTTTGTATGTAAAATTCAATGCATCTAGAGAAATCTGAGAGTAACGTGTGCTGCTCCAGGAATAGTCTTCTAACAGACTCCCCTGCATAACTTGACAGTTCAATCAGTGCAACAGGATTTTTTTTGGTCCCTGTTTTGTCATAGGGTTTTCTTGCCAGGGTCTCCCTGGGTTTCTACCTGCTGCTTTTTAGCTGGGGAAGCTGTCTGCACAGCCGCTTCTAACATCCTGTTTACAAAGGCTCCCTTGGAGGCACAGGAACGTTGGCAGCAGGAAAACAAGCCAGGACCACGGCTGTATCTGGGAACGTGCTTCACCCAAGAGTCTGCCGGCGCACGAGCCCGCGGGATTTATTGATTAAGAAAGGAGAATCCTGAGTGGGAGCGAGCAGCCAAGGAATGGACTGGCACGTGGTTTCAGGGGAAGGAGCGGAGCCTCTTGGGTGTAAATTCAGTAGGTTTATGTTCTTAACTGCGGTGTTGACCTGATGATTAAACCCTGTCCTCAGTACTGTCCTCTGAAGGCTTCGGAGGGGATAAAAGCCTGTGTCCCTATCAACTTCCTTTCCTGCTGCTCGTTAGGAGCCTCTCTTGTTTTTACCACCAAAGAAGCTAAATGGATTTTTTTTCTTGTTGCTTCCTTGTGTGGCATTATCTGTGCCCTTAGTTTTGGGGGTGTAGGTAGCTAACCGAGCCTGCGTGGGTGCAACAGAGCATGGAAGAATCCCCGCTGAAGAGCTGCTGTTTGTATAAACAGCCCTGACCGCCCCAGCTTGGAGTCCTCATAGCTTATGGGGTGCGTCTGGGTTCCCCACGCCTTTATCAGTTTGCTTTTTTGCCTCAGTGCCAAAATTCCTCTCTGAAAGAGTCTTTCCTAGTTTTTATCAGACAAATGTGAGAAGTCGTTAATGTCTTTGTCAATGCAGAGAGCAGGAAGATGTCGATGGAGGTGGCACGCAGCAGAACTGAGTGTGGTTCTCCGGGGCTGGAGGAATCTGGGGTGGTAGTTCTGCCACAGACACAGGCCTTCTGCCGTTTTGGACAGAAGGCCTGAAAATCATTAACTCTTCTGCTGTTGCTTCATTAGGTAGTGAATTCCCCAGCCACGAATGATTTCATTGTGATGATGCGTTAGATAGGAAAAGTTCCTGGTGTTAGTTCAGTCTCTTGGCGCCAACAGAATATTGATATTGTGTGATGATCCACAGGTGACTGTGGGAGAGCGACGGTAAAGAGGCCGGATTTATGTTTATGGAATTTCTCAGAGAGACTGTTGTTTGACCCCACCCTGCTCCTACTTGAAGCCAGTGGGAGCTTTGCCTTTTACCTAAACTGGAGCAGAATTCGGCTCAGGGGGAGTCAATTTTAAACAGTGCCTTTTTGCAAGCTAGAAATGAGTGCTGATGGTTCGCCTTGTGCGTGGAGGACAGCTCTGTGATCTGCTGCTGGGATGGCATCCTTGTTATCCACCCTTCATTCGTGTTTTCCTTCACCACCTATCTCTCTAGAACTCAGAGAAATATTCACTAGGTTACCAAAACCCTGATTTTAAAGAAGCAAGCAGCACTTGACAATGCTGATGACATCCCTCCCCCAACAGAACTTTTAGAAAACCATCTCTCCTGTCAGTTTTCAGTGTTCTACTAATGGTGGCAAACAATCGACAGACAGCTGAAATGTGTCCAGTGAGTTGCAATATCTAGTTACGAGCTTTATTATCTTTTTGTTTCAAACTTACTATCTGGTTTACAGGAGGTGGAAGTAGAGGTGTGGCAAGCGGCAGCATGCATCTTGTGTCTGGTGGGTACGATACGAGAACAGATAATCCTTGGTGTTCCTGAATGTGCAACAGAGGTGGGCAGGAAGAATTGGTTCTAACGACTTTTTGCCTTGACATTGGTGACATGTGTTAGACCGATACCTCTTGCAAGTGAAGTTTAACTCTGGTTACGCAGCACGAATGGCACAGACAGGAACAAGGAGACCCTCTGCAGGTGTCCGTGACACGACACGGGCTCACCTTGACCTGGAAGGATGAGCCCTGCAGCTTCCCGTTCCAAACCCACGTGTCCTGGCCAGCCTCACTGGTAAGAACGCCAGGTGTTTTGATGCCAGGGAGAAATAGGCTGCCAGACCCCTGTCGGAGTCGTGCTGCAGCTCATCGGCACAGAGAAACTGCGCGGGGCAACAGTGCTGCGTGAGGCAGCCTGAAACCACGTACTGGGATCTGGCGTTCTTTTGACATGTTGTTGGGGTCATTTTTGTTCAGAGGAAGACGTCGGATAAACACACTTGAAGGCAAGTTCAAGATGCTGTTTCAATGACGTGGGTTGCCAGCAGTACTACGCGCTCGTCCCTGTCTCTTGACAAAGTGCAGCCTTCCGTGCATTGAGCACGTTTAAAGAACAGATTGTGCTGAGCAATGTCTTCAAGGTTTCCATGGAAATGGCGAAATGCAAAACACATTTGCTAGTTTTTAAAAAGTTTTCTTAATGACCTTTGCTTGTGAAATTTTGAGATTGGAAACAAGGGAAAGAAGTTAAAACCTGGGATTATTGGAGCTTTCCGGGCTTGCTAATTTGTAAGAGTGTGCTGCGAGGAGCTGCTCGCTGTATTCAACCAGGTTCTCCTTTAATAGCGCTCTGCTCATGTCAGTGGAGTTCAGCCAAACTCATCCTTTGTACAGTTTTAGTTAATCTGCACTAAAAGCATCCTGTTCTGAGGCCCGCGCTGGCGCTGTCAGCCAGTGTCCTGCTGTGCTATTTCATCCACGGCTTGAGTGAGTTACTGATCCACAGAACGGTGTTAGGTGGTGTAGTTGTCCTCAGCTCCTCAACTCCATCACTGTACTATGAACAGGGCATCTGGTAGTAAGAGCACTGGAAGCTGCAGGGTGGGCTCAGAAAATCTGGTTCAAATCTTGACTCACAGCAGGTACGGAAGGTACCCGGCTAGTTAGGTAGGCTTGACTTGGAGTAAAGCTTTGAGGCTGCCCTGTGCGCGCGTTGTGAGCTTGGTCTCTGCAGAATTCAGCCCTCGCTTCCCCGCGTTTCTCTGCCTTCTCTTTCCTGTAGCTGGCAAACGCTTCACTAGAACTTCATCCCTGCACTGTGTTAGGATGGTGGCTGCCGGGGGAAAGCAGAGCCGGCTCCCAGGACCAGCATCCAAGGAGAGCGAGCTCTCTGCACTTTGCCGTGCGGGTCTTCATTTGAAATGAAAAACAATGTAGTCAGCTTTAACTTCAGCACGTACTGTAGTCACCTGCCTTTCCTTTGATCCTGTTGCCCACTTCGCTCTCCTCTGACGGTCGTATAGCCGTAGGAGTTGAGCTATAACTTCCTGCAGTAGCCACTGTTGTTATTGTATAACCCAGCAGCGTACGGTGAGATCCTGACCCGGCTAATGGCTTCTCTGGAGAGCACTGGTTTGCATCTGACTGGTGGGTGGTATTGAGAATCCCTGAAAATTAGGCCATGTAACATCTGGCTAAATGCATTATTCAGATACGGTCTTGCATATTGTAAGACCCGTCTCTTACTCACGCCGTCTATCATATGTCATGGTGCTTTATCATCTAGCGTTTGCAGAGGAGTTTCTAACTGAGGGTTTGTGTGGGCTGTGCGATGGGTAGATCTCTGCTGCTGGCAGAAGGCGCTGCAGATTGCGCAGTAGCAGCAGATAACAACACACCCATCGCAAAAACTGACCAGCTGTTTGCATCAGCAGCGGCATAACAATGTCTCGCGGAGATAAAGTGTGGGAACAAACAGTCCACTGCCATGGAAAGCCTGGGAGGGATGGGGCGTAATTACTGCTGGTTTTAATCTGTGGGGCAGCCAAAATGAAGATGGTGACAAAGCAATTAATTGTGCCTGGGAAGCTCAAACTAATGAACCCAGCAGCAGCGGTTGGGCCTTCTGTACAGATGTTTTGTACGCCACGTGGTAAAGACACTGCCAGGCTGCTCAAGGCAGGGACAGTACTTTGTCAGAAGAAATTAATACTGGGTCTGCTTGGATCCAATGAGCTATTGGAAGCTCCTTTAGCAGAGGCTCCTTTCTGAGTGCTGTTTAACTTCACAAGACAGAGCTGTCAGGAAATACATTAACAGGCAGGGAAAAATGCTCCTCAGAATAACACTTTACTATTTTTACCCAATGATGACTTCCAGAAAATGCTTAGGAAAAATGGAGTTTGTCAAGCTTAAGGAGCCGGGAGTAGAGTGGTGAGCCTCAACGAACGATCCCAGCTGAAAACAGCCCTGCTCCTAGCCGCGTTGGTAAGCAGTGCTGGGCGGGACCCGTGGCAATTGTGATTTTCAAGGAGGGTGAAGGTGGAGGGCAAAAGTTAATGATGGATTCAAACTCCATCATTATTATTCCATCCTTTCCAAGGGAAAGATAGTGGATTAGAGTCTACTCCCAGCATTTTCCGTTGCCCACTGGCCCAAACCCCATCTGTACAGCAAGGTACTGTGGTTTTCAGCTCCTGTGAGGCGCTCGGGTTTTAGCAGCTTTTCGGTCAGCTGTGCTTCACAAGCCGTGGAAGGATCTGGTAGTGCTGGCTAAGGAAGGGGAAAGGGTAAGAAGAAAAGGTCCTGAGGAAAGGAGGGATGTCTGGAAAAGGACGTTTGAAGATGGGGAAAACTGAAGCTAAGCTTAGTGCTGAGAAATGGGAAAACTAGGAAAAAAGGTGAAGAGGGGAGAGAGTGATGAGAGCACCAAGTGAAGAAAAGGATCTTACTACTGGGTGTAGCTAGCATCAGTCTGGTATCGTGCTGTTCTTTCTTCAAAGTCACGCGTGTAGTAGTGCCTTCTGAGCTCCTTCCTGGGTACCTTCGGAGAAGTGCTTCCTAAGTAAATGAAAGAATAATTGACGCATCTCTTGTAAAACCTCAAACCAGCAAGCAGGAACGTAACGCTGCAGTTCCCGTTTTACCAAAAGATGCATCCTGCATGGAAAGAGACCCACCTGTCTGGATTTCACAGGTCCTTGGAAAGCCTGCGATGTATTTCAGCACAGATTAATCGTCACTTTGAGCTCTAGCACCTCGAAGGGATTTTTTACCTCTACAAAAACAATCCCAGTCCTATGTTGGTAGCCTACTACAGGTTTGGCTGGAACTTTTGAACTCTCTGAAGAAGGCCTCTAGAGGAATGGATATGGTTTAGGGATACGTTGCTTGCTGTGTCGAGTTGCATCATTTATACAGGGAGAACTACTTAGGGGGATTTTGAACTTTTTAGAAACCGAAACAACCTGGAAGCCACACGTTCTAAGAACTTTGAAGTTCTCAAAAGTTATTCAGACACGTGTTGGAGCCTCGTTCGTTTTGCACCTTGGTCAGTTTTATACCTCTTGAAGCAGGTTGACTTAACGTGCTCTGATATGAGGAACGTTGTAGCCATGTGTGTCTTTGAATGAGGATGCAAACGTGACCCCCCTCTGGATGTCCAGCAGAAGAGTCCTGTGGCTGAAACTTCTGAGGGTTTCCTATGACTCTGTGGTTTTAGAAGGATGCTTCAAAATGCTTTCATTTTTTGATCAATTCCCACTGCAAAGGTCAAACATCATCAATCGATTCTGATATCAAAAGAACTTTTGAACACTTAACAAACCCCTTTGTGTCTCTCATAAAATGTCCATTTCTCTCTCCAGTGATACTTGTGACTTTTGGAGATGAAAGCTGTGGTCTTTCTATTCTTTAGAAAATGCTGTTAGACATATTTGAGAAATCTGTTTGACTTTCAACGAGTTGTTGCTCTAATAATCTCGTTAACAGTGTTTATACTGGAGCGGGCAAAAGTGGGGGGTTATATGTTGTGTGTAAATGGGTGTTTACCCTTTAAGCAGAGAACTGAAGACATTTGATCATCAGGGAAAACTTGAATTTGTTGGGCCAGGTGACCTCTAGATAAGAAGTTAAAGTTAGAAATGATTTATTGAATTGAGAAAAGATTCAACAGTGTTTGGAGTAGACCAAGATGCATTTCTAACCCGAATTAAATCCTCAACACCAATCTCTTTAACTTCCAGCCTTTCAGCTGAGTAAGACAGCAAAGATTGGTAGGCAGCAGTCCGTGAATCTAAAACTATGCAGGGACAGTAAAAACTTGGGACAGGTAAACTTTCTGAGCATGTGGAAGTCTTGTTAAGGGCTCCCTGGAGCAGGAACTGTTGCTGCTGTGTTAAAGGGTGATCTCTAAACACCTTGCTGTTGTCGCCCGAGTGCCTCACGACTCTAACTGAAATCGGGGCTTTGTAGCTTCGCTGTCGGCCATGCTGTAGAGAGAAGCTGGGTGTGTGCTGTTGCACTGGCACTTAAAATAGAGGAGAGAGAGAGTACGACTGGCGGAGAGGGAAGTGTTTTGCCCGGAGCTGCAAGCAGAGCTCACGCTCAATACCGGATGTTCAGTGCCATGTTTATTTGTGGTGGGACTCTGTACTTGAGTGGTGCTTGTGAGCTCCACAGGCACCTTCAGAGCCCTGGTGGCCCTCTCCAGGCTCTTTGTGCAGTCCGCTCCTTCTTTGTCAGAGGCGCTTCTCGTGGCCCCGGGAGGTTAGGGCTGTTGTTGGAAGGTTTTTCTTGTATTTCTCTCCAAAGGACGAGTGTCAGCCAGCACTGTAACTGAAACTTTGGTGATGGTGAAAACCAGCCGGGTGTGCCAGTTCTAGATGCCCATCTCAGCTTAGCCACAGTGTTTTTGATCTTTCCGTGTTTCACGGAAGGTGCAACTGGTGACAACCAGGTTTGGGTCAGTGGACTTGGAAACCTGTTGATTTCGGGGTGTCCAAACGCTGTATCAAGTCAGGACAGGAACTGAACATCTGCGTACCTCAGGAGACACGGCGTTTTCTGGGACGGTTCGTTCTTCTGCCTACGCGAGCAGTAAACGTCAGTCAATGTATAGCCCAGAAAGGCTGCGCCGCTGCATGGGCAGCTCGCATACATGGTGTCAGATTGGCACAGAGAGCTGTGGCTGTGTTTCCTGATGCGGAGTTAGAAGCTTTGAACGGTAGCTTCGTGTTGTTCTTGGAGCGGTGGACGCGGTGAGCCTGAGCACTCGGCGTTGTGTTTGTCAGGGCAGGTTGCTGGCTCTCTGGGATAGAATCCTGGCCCTTTGGCACTCCTCCAATCTCAGCCTGCTCTGGAGAGCTGTGGATGCCCTAATTCCTCTCGTGGCCACAGCAGGATCCCTCCAGCAGAGAGGCGTCCACGGGTGGTGGTTTCATAGGCAGGAATGTGATTGGACACCCCTGTAATCCACAGTGCTGCAGGGACTCTAAATCCTTGTGAGAGTACTGTAATTCAGAAAGGCCCGGAGCTCGAGGCGGCCGAAGGAGAGCACCAGCAGGGGTGCCAACAGGTGACACCGAGCCCATTTAGCTTATCCTGTCCCTGGACTCTCAATTCTGAACTGCTTCTCTTTATGGATGTGGCATGAAATCTTGCCCTTATTTCCTTCCCAGAGTAACATTTAATGCTGCAAGATTACACCCATTTCTTTCCAAAAGTGTTGCAAAAGTCTTTCCTATGATAGCAGCTAGAGAGTAGGCAATTTCAAAAAATTCATCCTCTTCACAGAGAAGACAGGAGTTCATCTTGTCTTAGCGGCTTTAATGTGACTTGTATGACTTCTTACAACTGAATTAACTTAATGTTTAATTGTGCATGTGAGAAATCAAGGTGTCTTTCTCTGACACAGGGGTTTTTTCCTCCTAAGAGCTGCAATCTTATTCATGTGATAGGCTGTAACAAATCTGTAATGAGGAAGATGAATATAGAGCAGTTTATTGGTTTCCTGTAAGAGCACTGATGCTGTATATTTGTTCATTTAGACTGAAGAATGAGCTGTGGTAGAAGAACAAGGTAGTCGATCTTGTGCCTTTGGGCAGGGTATTCCTTTCAAAGGCAACAGGATCCAGCTATTCTGGGGTTCTATTCTATTTTTCCTTCTCCTCGGGAGTCAGTTGCATCCCCTGGAAACACCTCAGTATTCAGTGCACGTGGTGAATGTGCAGCACGTGGCTCCTCAGAAAGACCATTCCAGTTTTTTATGAGAACAGTCTCTTCATGTGCAGTCAGCGATCACACTGGGTGTCAGGGGTGGGTTCAAAGCCCACGCTCTATAAAACTTGAAATGTGAACAGTGGGTTGGGAATTTGGGAAGGCTCAGAAGGGTTTTCCCCCAGCTGTTCGATGGTAGTTCCAGAATAACGTGAGAGACCCTCAGCCAGTCCTCACAAGACGGTATCCTTTTATGTCACGCGTGGTGAACAGTTCAAATGCCGTTCCTTTCTCCTCCTCAAAAATTGTGGTTATTAGCATTTCCAAACTATACATTAGAGGAAGTGATAAACGTTGCTGGCTACCAGTCTAGCTGTGGTTTGATACCAGCAGCAGTTCCCATCATCAGCAATAAGCGGAGAGACCATAAAAGGGAAACGAAGCGGTGCTGCATATTTGCGTAGAGACAAGGTCAAATGTGAGAGACGTCCTGGCCTCTCTGCTGAGGAGGAGGAGGAGCTGTTTGAAAGGGCGAGGGACTGGCATTTCATCTGACTCCAGTGAGTGTTTGGAGGGAAATTAAAAAGGCACATTACTAGCTCTGCTTAAAAGCTCTGCAGGGGCAGGGCCCGTGGGAAGCAGGAAAACTTTGTCATGGGCCACTTTTGTTTCCCATTCCCTGACTTCGTGTCCCAAGCAGGTCCTCCGCTGCCGCTCTGTGGCGTGGGATGTTGTGTGGTGGGTGCAAAGCCCACACCTCTGTGTGGGCTCCGCATCCCGCTGCGGGTAAGACTGGGTGCCTGCTGCTCCCATGGGCTCTTCTCCTGCAACACCGAAGAAGGGCCCGGTGACAAGTGGCTGTGGATGGTGATACTTCTAGTTGCAACAAGCAGGTTATAAGAGTTGGTGTCTTTCCACAGCTGAAGTTTTGAGACACTTGAATTGATGAGCTAGGGTTCAAAGAAATCTCTTCTGGCATGAGAAGGGGAAGATCCTTTCCTTCATCTTGTTCTTTCCTTTAAAATCACAGCAAGTTTTTCAGCAAGGAGAAGCTGACCCAGGTAGTTATTGCCAAATAAATCACTTTGCAAGAGTAATTTTTTAATTTCGTATTCCGAAACAGGTATTGCACTTTAAAACTATTCTGCATTCCAGATAACGGCTTTCTGTAGTTAGACCTTCTGAGGGAGAATAACCCTAGAAACACTGAAACTGAAATAACCAGAAAAGACAGAGAGGAAGGCTGGGAAAGCAAATGAAACAGGCTGAGAGAGCAGTCCCTGGCACGGGGAGCTTGATGCTCAGCGGACCGTACTCCACTGTTTATGCTTGTAGTGGTTTGTGCTACAAAGTCTCTCAAGCATCCTGTAATACGGTGATGAGAGAGAACCATAGCCATTGACAGCACGGTTATGTCTCAGCCTGCAATAGGTAATTCATCTTAAACTGCAGTTTCATCTTTGTGGGCAGGCGTGGTCACAGATGTCTCCAGCCAGAGGCCCTACGGGCACGCGGCCAGTGTCGTCTCTTGATATTTGCTCACCGGATAGCCTGATGGTCTTGGGATAAGGGATTTAAGCTCTTCTTTTTCTGAATGCGGGGTAAGAAAAATACTGGGAGAAGTGTATGTAAAATGGAATGCGAGGGAAGTTTTCAGGTCATCTCTTTACAGCTGATTGACTGCCACTGCCCTTGAGAAATACGGCTACCTGAAGACCTTTTTCATTTACGGGCAACCTCATCACTGCTGTGTCGCTGTCATGGTTTAAGCCCAGCCGCACCGTGTGGCCGGTCACTCTCTCCCTTGCCTCCAGCAGGATGGGTGAGAGAACATGGAAAAAAAAAAAGTAACTCCCGTGGGTTGAGAAAAAGACAGTTTAATAGGATGGAGAAGGAAGGGAAAATAATAATAATGATAGAATGCACAGAACCAAGTGATGCACATTACAGTTGCTCACCACCCACTGACTGATGCCCAGCCAATCCCTGAGCCATGGTGCCCTTCAGCAAACTCCCCCCAGTTTATACGCTGGGGATGATGTCGTGCGGTATGGAATACCCCTTGGGCTCGTTTGGGTCAGCCGTCCTTGCTGCGTCCACTCCCAGCTTCTCG
>NW_010412526.1:144459-147075 GCF_000710305.1 Buceros rhinoceros silvestris | reverse complement strand
CATGTACCCCCCCTTGGGCTCTTTCGGATCAGCTGTCCTTGCTGTCTCCCCTCCCAGCTTCTCGTGCACTCCCAGCCTCCACTGGCAGGGCAGTGTGAGAAGCTGAGGAGCCCTCAACTTGGTATAAACACTGCTTAGGAACAGCTAAAACACCAGTGTGTTACCAACATCATTCTCGTGCTGAATCTGAACCACATCGCTGTACCAGCTACTGGCAGGAAAATTAAGTCGACTCCAGCTGACACCAGAACAGTGGCTCTGTTTTGCTGCTGCTGTGACCCAGCTGCCCTCGCCTCCTCCCACATACGCTCACTGATGCTCAGTGGTTCTGTTTCACAGGCCCAGGCTGCCTTGCAAACAGGCAGGTGAACATCACAGTTCAGTAACTCCCCTGCCAGTGAAGACAGGAGATTGACACTGCCAGCTTCCCATGGAAGTCTGAGAGATCTGCACAAGACTCGTGGTGTTGATGGTTTGCTAATGTGAATAGGTTTTCTTTAAAGACTGCACAACCTTCTAATTAGTTTGTAAATAGAGCACTACAATCTGACGAAGGCAAATGTTAAATAAAACGTAATATTTAAACCAGGTTTTACTTCTGGCAGTTACTCAGGCTCTCAAGATAAATTCTCTTTTATGAAATTACAGCGAGGGCCTGTTCTTGCTAGTTGGTGTGTCAAGGTATCCTCACTGGTAGTCAGAGGAAGGTGGGCAGGGGAGGAGAAGGGTGAGGCGTCCTATCGGGAGAGGCAGGGCTGGAAAGGGACCCTTCTGAAAGAGAAGAGTTTCACTTCAGTCACAGAGACCCTTGGAGGTTGTTTGCGCTGGTGCTTTGCACTGCGTTGACCTCAAGTGATCAGTCAGCTTTTGGTAGGATTATCTCCCCGTCCTCCCAGATGATAACAGGATAGCTCGGGTCATCCTCCTGGACCAGGTCTGTCTGATGCCGTGCATTGGCACCAGGTTGGTGTCCGTTCCTGCCTCACAGGAAGCAGGTGCACCACCAGTCCTTCTCACAGAGACTTGGTACCTCTGTTCCCCGCAGCTCCCATCCAGCCTGGTCAGACTGGAAATACTGGTTGTTAAAGGGGGAAGGTGGGGCAAGATGTATGGGTGGTTCCATCACATGCTTGGAATACCTCCTCTGTGGTCTCCTGCTGGGAAGGATTCTTCACCTCTTAGTGCTCAGAAACACTAGACTGGGGAAAAAGTCCAAGTGCACGCTTCAGAGGTGCTTTGGAGATCTCCCCATTCTCCCTGCTCCTTAGGGAGGATGACATGGGGGAATTGGTGGGGCCTGGAGCTTTTGACAACCGCATCACACACCAAATGTCAAGCGGGGTTAAGACGGGGAAGCCTTTGTGGAATGGTGTAGCTCCCCTCTCGCAAGCGCGATGCCCGAAAAGCCGGGCTATCTGATGTGCCTCCCCACACCTGTACAGACACGGGCAGGAGCAGAGGTGTAACTGTGGGGAGGAGGACCTGGTGCTCCTCAGGCATGGTGGGTGCTGAGCACTGCCCTCTGAACAACCTGCTGCTTCATCAGAGGGCTGCAGGAGGAAAAGGTGATCCTTGGAAGTAAGTTCCAAACGCACGTTGAGGACGTCGTACGTCTGAAGTTAGGATGATTGCTGTTTTGGGTAGAGTTCTCGGCTCAGTAGAAAACTCTTCTCAGAGATATATATATATTTTTTTTTTTTTTTGTGTGTCCAGGACCTTTCCCTGGAACGAGTAGAAGTTTGTTTTGGAGGCGCTCTGTCAGAAATGCGGACTGGCTGCTTCCGGCAGTGTTTCTGCCTCTAGAAAAGGGCCCGTTCACTCCCTCGTCTCTCCCCCACAGAAATGCAGAATTGGAGAGGTTTGTGGTTTTTTTCCTTGTGGTCAGTCTAATGACTGTGAAGTGTCCGGAAGCCTGAATGCAGCGGGTGGGGTTTGTTGATGTGAAAGATCTCTTCCCAGTAAACTACTGAACCAGGCGCAGCCTTTATCCTTAGGGGTGACGCTGGCTGGAGTCGCGCCATGCTCTCCATCGGTCGCTGTCACCTGTTTGTGGTCACGTACCTGCTAATTGCTCCCTACTGGTTTTGCAGTTCATTTAACGGGATGCACGCTTCGGGGTGCCCTGTGTGGGCTGAGCAGTTCCTTGGTAAACTGGTACGCTTTCACAGCTCAGCACTCCTCGCTCCTGTAGGTAATACCCGTCACATCTTGTGTCAGCAGATGCTGGATTGTTCCGTGGAGCGAATGCTAACACGACCTCTGTTTCAGACAGCTCTTGCTTTACTCTAATGCAGAATGATTTAGGGTTAATATTGCTTGCTTGGCTTGAGAACGAAGCAGTTGTTCAAGTTGGGGTGAATAATTCAGTTTCCAGAGTTCTTCTAAAGGGTGGATGTTCATGTCGTGGAGCTGCAGCTGATGTTGCACTCACGAGAAGAGCATAAACTGCTGCTGGGCGTGCTGGAAAACTCACCCGATTTACAGCGAGGTGTAGATGAACTCTCGCTGGTGAAAGCTATATTTAAACCACCAGTGAGATAATTGTATCTTGGCCTTCAAACGCATCTTACGTAGCACAGATGTGGCTGCTGCTGCTGCCGCTTCATAAATGAATAC
>NW_010412526.1:143697-144396 GCF_000710305.1 Buceros rhinoceros silvestris | reverse complement strand
GGGTGGGGCGGCTGCTGCTGCCGCTTCATAAATGAATACAGCTGTAGCAACTGCTGAAAAACTGTTTGTGCCTGTTTCTCTAGGTTGTATGCATTTTTATCTGGAAAGCCTCAAAAACAAAAAAATAAACAACATAAGACATGTGTATGTCATGTGTCACCTAAGATTAAGCCACCAAATAGGCAAAGCCAAGCCGGTGGATGCAGTTGGTACGTGCAGGAGGAAAACTTCGGCAGAATTAGTGCAGGTCCCATTTCCTAGCAGGATGGCGCGTCTGTTGTGGGTGCAGCTGCTGGGGAATGCAGTGACTGCGCAAACCGATCCAAGGGGAAGCCCCATCTCCAGGTTTCTGTGATTTTCCCGGAAAAGTTAGGTAGTTGTGTAGGCAAACGAGCGTCACTACTTTGTGCTGGCAAAATGATCTTTGTGTCTTGCTCAATGGAATTTTCAGTGTGGGGTTTTTATCTGTTTAAATCAGCTGCAGGACCTCACAGCAATTGCCGCTCCTGCAGTCGAGCGGAGCTTTTCTGAGCAAACAAATTATCCTCCAAAACAATGTCTTTGTGTTCCTAATAGGACTGGAACAAACACGTCTCTTTTGTTCCCTTGTTTGTGCACGATCTGTGTAGAAGATGACAGTGCAGAGTGGGGGAATGGCTTTCATCCGCTAAAACCCCTCCACCTACCAGGATACAGGAT
>NW_010412526.1:139340-143430 GCF_000710305.1 Buceros rhinoceros silvestris | reverse complement strand
TTGGGAGGAAAGGCCAGCCGGCATTTGGGGTCTCCTGCCAGGGGACAGCAGTGGGAAGGCACTGGAACCTTGTGGCATGGTGTTGTCTGGCCAGAGCAATCCTGACCAGCTCAGCTGACCTGTCTCTGGTGGTCACAGGATGAAACCAGAGGGAGAAGGGGTAGGATAGCGCGGAGCATCGCCAAGGGAACTGGTATTTGTTTACCATCAGGGGTTCTCCTCTCCCTTTGCTTTCCTCCGCTCTTTGGTGTCTCAGCTGCTGTTCACGGGTACTGGTAACCCAGATGGCTTCCAGGAGCTCCTGAGCTTGTTCTCTTCACCAAGAGGGGCTGTCACTATGTCTGCATAAAGGTTGCGTTCAAGCCTTGACCTTCTCCGAGACCTTCCTCACTGGGAGAAACGGGCTGGCATTTGCACCACAGGTTTATACATTTGTGGAGGAGGAAAGAAGTTGTAATACATACTCACTGGCAGCGTTCTGTGCCACGTCACGTGGCACATCTGCAACTATGAAATGTTGCAGATCTGAGGCTTTCTGGATAGCTTTGGGGAGCTGCGATGCAGTAGGACACTCTTACTCTGCACACCGTGCAGTTACAGGGTAGGTCTTAAGGCACATGCACATAATGAGATGCTGGTTTGTTTTCTGTGTAAGTAGGAAAGTAAAACTGGTAAGAAACTGTCAGAGAACTTTTCAAGCTCAAAAGGATGATGCAAATACAACTTTTAAGTTGGAGCTGTGGAACTCATCCACAAATGTGTTCAGGTTTGTCTAAGAAGAAAAATAGCATGAGAGGAGATGTAAACTGCATCTGCTGTTATGAAGTGTTGTTTGAAAGTGGTGTCTTTACCTCTGGAATGACCTGGATCTTAACCGGGGATGGAGATGTCTGAAGCTAATAATAATAATAAAACCCTCACTTTGTGAACCTCAACAAAAAGGAAAAAAAAAAAAAAGAACGTTTTTGGGTATGATGTCTGATTATTTGGTTAAAGTTTTTCAGAAAAAGAGGAGTCTTTGGTTTATGCAGCTCCATACATAACCGAGTGGCTGATTTTCCCAAACTGAAAAGCAGGGGAGGCTGCATTTGGAAAAGGGGTCGTTCTCGGGTTTTATGAAAGAAGGAACAAACACAAGGGGAAAGCAGCATATGGAAAGTCACACCACAAGTTGGAGACAGGACTGAAAATGTCACGAGTGTCTTGATCGCTGCTCCCTCTCGCTGCTGCAGTAGAGGGACGTGCCTGTCTGTAGCTGATGGGCTAAGCAGAGCTCGTCTTGGTGCCTACAGCAGGCCTTAGCAGAAGGGTCGTGTTAAGGCTCATTTCTTGTGCTGCGGTCACTCTCCTGCCTCCTCTCAGCCACAGCACGTTGGCAATCACTGATGCGAATCTGAGTTGTGGTGGTGGTGGTGGCTGCTTAGTCCCTCAACACTCTTCAGCAGCTGCAGGTTGGGGAGAGGATGAACAGACCACGAGGAACTAGATGGTGTGAGGTCCTCTGAGCTGAGAGCAGGTGGTCCTCCCAAGCGCGGGAGCGGATCTAATAAATAAGGAATAAATATGTCACTGGCGGGGTGAGTTGCTGGACAGTTTTGGTGGCTGGGTACCAGAACTCTTCTTTGACCTTGTGCCCATAACGTAGGAATAATTGCCCTGTGCCCATACAGTGGGTGTCAGAGCTATCTCACAGGGCTAATTAATGTCGGCAAAGCGCTCCGAGGCCCAGAGATAAAAGGGGTCATAGATTACTGGTGCTGAATACTGACATCTGTTTATTGATAAAGTAACTTCCTTCAGTCGTTGTACTCCTGACTTACTGTCTAGGACCAGGCTGTTTCTTGCGTAATAACTTGAGTGTTTCAAGGTCTGGAGGTAGATAGACAGCTCATCAGCCGTAAATCACTATAATTAGTGATACTGAATAGTGATTTTCTGTGAGGATTCCCTGAAATTGCTTCTTTTTCAGTTTGAATCGTCCATGCGCTCAATTCCAACTGGGCACGATGAAAAAGTTTCACTGCGATGAACAGCTGGAAGCACGCACCCCACCTCTTGTCCCTCACCAACTGGCTCAGTCACATGTGTGATGTGCAGTCCTAAATGACCTGGACCCAGTGTGCCCTGGATAACCTGCCCTCCCTGGCCCCAGCACACATCTCCGCGCTTCCAGGTGAACCATGCTTATTTCCAGACAGGACTCGATGCGTCTTTTTAAGGTACCGGCTTGTATGGATTGGAATACTTCATTGATTCTTCCTGTCATACATGGTGGTCTGAGGGCAGCTGCTGCTCCCAGATGCCGTAGCTTTGACCTGGGTGTTTAGAGATTCAAAAAATGGTTCATACTCTTGTGGTGATGGTCAGTGGGTGAAGTTTGCGGCTGCTTTGCAGGAGCAAGGTTGGAACGTGCCACAAGGCCTCTCGCGCTGCATTTCCTTAGCTAGCATTTTACCTCCCATGGTTTCCTCTGGAGAAGCTGTGGTCGTGGTGTCCTTACGCTGAAGTGAGATGGTTAAACGTGTAAACCCCGAGCGTTTCCCTCGCTCTGTACATAGCTCTGGCTCTGCCGCACTGGTGCATCCCAGCCAGCAGCAGCACAGATTCAGAGTGGTTCAAAGTGCCGCCTATTTTCCACGGCTGTCTTCACCAGCTCTGTCAGGTCTCTGCAGGTGTCATTCCCAGCTCCCTGGCCACGCTGCTTCAGGGGATGGCCAGGGCTCGGGATCTGAAGGCAGAGGTATGGCAGTGGTGCCAAAGCAAACTAACCAGTCCCCAAACCCCAACCGCTGCAGTAGTTTGTATAACAGGATGAGGGGCTCTGGCAGCTTCTGTGTAGCCAGGAGATGGTCTGCTTCCCTCCTCCTTTGGAAGGGAAAGGCACAGCTGAGGCACAGAGAGGCTGAAACACCTCACCTGAAAGGAAGAATCAGGCAAAAGAGTCAGACCCAGCTGTTCCAGAGGTCAGGTTGGAAGCAAACTGCTAAAACATCCTTTCTGCTGTATCTATCTCCATCTGTCGCAAATATGGAAAGGGTCGAAGCCTGAGGAAGTGGAAGAAGGCAGCCTGTCCTGCCCGCCTCTGGCCCAGGGGCAGAGCAGGAGGGTCAGGCTGCGCCTGCATGTGCATGCATGCACACACGCGTCCGTGTGCCCTTGCCAGAGGAGGGGGTGAACTGTCCAAAGCAGGAGGTGTTTCAGGATGCTGGGTGGCACGTACCGTGCTGGATGGGGGGTTACGGTGCTGCAGAAAGGCATGCTCCCATGGCAGCTGAAAGCTGTTCTACCCAGAGCCAGAGGGGAAGCGGGAGGTGTGCCTTTCCTATGGTCCCTTACTACAACTTTGTCATCCAGTGTTAAGGGCTCATTCTGTCTGAATCGTGAATGCAAGGGGGTTTCAGCACGAGGAGGAGGAGGAAGGATGAACTTGTCTCTCTCAGCTGTGAAGGTGCTGCTGGAAACCACAGGATGCTTTGTGGGCATTGGAGATTTGAGCGGCAGACCCGTATTTACAGTATTTTACAGAATTTACCAACAGGGCGTGCAGCTTCTGTGTGTCTGATCGCTCACTTACACCGTGAAGCACCAGCTCAGCCGAGCTTGGGCACTTTGCACCATGACCTCCACCTGCTTTAGCCCTGTGCTCTCAAGATTCTCACAAGTGATCAGTGATGCTGGCTTACAGGTACCATAACCTGTTTTGCGGTACGTGCACGTACTGTCACAGGACCTCAGCCACAGAGGAATTGGGACTTAGCCATTAGGCTCCCAGTCTTGCCTTGCACATAACTTTGGGAAGTCAGGCCTCTGAGAATGAGCTCAGCGCCGTTGCTGTGCTGAGTATGGGACATCTACCTCCTACCTGTAGGAAAAGCTATGGATAGGGATGTGTCTGGGTAGCCTCCTTCCTCTGGAAGCTGGGAATTAGCTGCCCACACACTCCTCTTTGCATCCAAGTTCTGCAGCTTGGAGCTTCTTGAGGGAGTGGTGTGAGCCACCATCCCTTCCCGAGCCTTACACTCTAGGTGGAAGAACCAGAGAATGTGGAGTCAGGGCTGACCTGCCCCTTTGCCATGGAAGGGCTTTCTCG
>NW_010412526.1:122126-139145 GCF_000710305.1 Buceros rhinoceros silvestris | reverse complement strand
CAGCAGGAAGAGGGTGGTAGGAACCATTTCTGCTGGAGTGTGTCATTTTGCAGAAGAGAGTAAGACGTGGAGTGGTCAAAGGAGAGTTCTGATGCACAGTGTTGAGGGTTCTCACCTGGCCCAGGGAAACCAAGTTTCTCATCCCTTTTGTCAGGATTATCCATTTTTAGTTAAAATCGTCGTTCGTTTCTAGCATTTGCTTGTCGTCTTCCTTCTCACTGGGGGCAACGTGCTGGTTACAGCCCCCGAACCCTTCCTTTCCCACCCCAACCCCCTGTGCTGCGTGGGCTGCTGTCTGGCAGGCCTTTGGGAGGGCTGGGCTGCCGTTAGCTGCGCAGCAGTTTCGGATGGGCAGGGGGGTGTAGGGTGCTGGGGTGACGCTGGTGAGGAGTGAACACCTGGGATGCAGCCTTGGTCAGGAACATTTCCTTTACAAGGACTCCTCTGGCATCTTGGCCAATGAAGATGTTGCCAGGTGGGCATGTTCACTGCAGCTTCTGTTCCCCTCCTGCCCCCATCTCCCTCCATCACTTTGCTGAGACCACTTTTCTGTTGTGAGAACTTCCCCTGTTGTAGCGGTCAAGATCAAGTTAAGCTGTCTCATGCGTTACAGCTTGTTTTAGGGTCTTGGTTAGAAACCAGCCGCGTTAATGCATTTAAACGTGCATCTTTAATTTAAGCACTGTGCTTTCATGGTGATGTTACCGTTTGCTTTGATTACGTGCATTTTTCCCCACAAATGTTTTGTGGAATACACCAGCACAGCGCCCTCTCCACCCTGACTTGGCAGGAGTGTCTGAAAGGAGTGGAGAGGATGCTGTTGAAAGCTGAAAGCTCTTACCAAGCTGTAAAAAGGGTAGTGCAAAGCGCTCTCCCTTCAAATCTGTCCACCTACCTGACTCTTAGCTTTCCTGGTTTTGAGAACGCAGAGGAGGAGCACATCTCCCTGATGAAATTACTTCATCTTATTCCTTCACCAGCTGGGTAACTTCAGTATGCTGGAACCGTGCTGGGAAAATGTTGAAGCAGGAACAGAACAACTCCAGGATTGGACAGGGATTTGCGTAGCCTCATGCCTAGGCGTTTCTGCAGAGCCTGGAGTTAGTGATGAGGTATTGTCTCACTAACTGATCTTTCTGCAACTTTACACTGCCCTTAGAGAAACCCGCAAGGATGAAAACGTCGTTCTGTATCGTTGAAATAATCTAGCGTGTCTGTAATGGCTTTTGCGAGGTGACCCTGTCTGTGACACTGCTGATCTGCAGAAATGCGGTACCGTTGATTTATTCTACACTGATCTCTGTGAGAGAAGGTGGGGCCTTCCGTTGCTCTTATACATCTCTCTCCCTCCAAGCAATAATTCTTGTGCGTTTAACAGGATACTTTTCTTGTGCATGTAGATATGGAAGCGTTATTGCAGTGCTGTGTAAAGCTTTTGTCGTGGACACGAACTTCCAAGCAGCAGTCGGTTTAGCTGAACGGCTTTTAGGTCAGGTAGCAACTCCTGGATTAAGACAACCCAAAAGGATGAAGTATAAGCAATTACATCAAATAATTAGTTGCTGTTTGTAATATTTCTTTTAATTTCTGGTTACCCCCTCTTATTATAGGGAAGGAATTAAATTTGGATATTAATAAGCATCAGATTCTCAAAGACACATCAGCCTGTTTCAGAAGAGCATCAAAATAGCTGTACTGGGCCGGAGGAAAGACCCTTCCAATCCAACATCTGACTCAGACCATAGCTTGGACCTTCACTCTTCTCCTAAAGCATCTGCTCCTGGCCGGTGTGGAGCAGCAGCAGTACCTTCCCAGCTCCTGGCAGCTGGCCATTTGGGTACCGCTTGAGCCAGAGGTTGTATCTGCATCGCTGTCTTTAGTAGCCCGTGATGAACCTTTCTTCCACGAGTTTCGCTAATGGCCTTTCTTTTAATCCATTTGTGCTTTGGGTTTTCCAAACTTCCTCTGGCAGTAAGTTCCACAACTTAATTATGTATTGTATAATCAATTAAAAAATAAAAGACCCCTCTTATTTTAAGCTGTCTGATGATTTCATTTGGTGCCCCCTGTTTCTTGCACCCTGGGAACTACTGTTCCTACCCTGAGCTGTTCCTACTTGCTATCTCTGCTATTCATGATACTGGACCATAATCGTGGTGTACTCCACGATGATGTCACCTGCAGCCTGAAAAGCCGTCCTCTGGATCTCTGAAGAAGCTGTTCTGTACCTCTGCTATTTATGTCTTCCTTTACTCTGTCTTTTTTTTAATTATCCGAAATCCACGTCAGAACTGTGAAGATGTGGGCAAGACTTCAGTCTGTATGCAGAGACGTTCTCTCCTTTTGCCATCATCCCTGTGAATGTTTTTCCCTTTTACCGAGCGTTCCCCTCGCTGCTTCCAGAGCACTCCATGGTGTGGTTCCAAGATCCCTTTCCTGAGTCACAGCAGGTCATTTAGATCTCATCACGGTATAGGCACACACTCTCTGGGGTTTTAGCCACGTACAGCCTGTTGCATTTACTGACACCACGGTTCCAGCACCCAAGGCAGCTCTCTTCCTTCCTGCTGTTTGCAGTCCTTACACTCACACGATAGTGGAACTCAGTACAGAGCACATCTCAAGATTTTTGAGGCCACTTCAGATAAATTGCCATTTCTCCAAGCCCAGGTTTTGCCACTGCTGCACGAGCCGCACCAGGCGGGGAGTAAGGGGGGATGAGGCATCGCTCAAGCACAGAACCTCGCTGCTCTGGTTGTGCCTTGTGGTACCCAGGCGAGCCCGGGACTCCTTACGCAGCCGGGTGCTGCTGTGGCTGGGCGGGGAGGAAAGCTGTCTCCCAGGAACGTGCTTCTGTCTTGGTGATTGCAGATTTAAAACAGCAGATTTAAAAAATAACAACTCAAGCCTATGTGGTGTGTATAGGGCCGTGTGAATTCCTTCAATAAACAGAGGAAAAGAGGATGGGGGGCTGTTGCATGCTGTCCCTCAGAAGGCAAGGCAGGAAACGCCAACGGGGCAAGAAAAGGGGGTGTAGGCAGGACAAAAGTGCAGCAAGGGAGGACCCTTAAGCCCCCTCCTCACCTCCGGGTGCACAGGCAGGGCTCTGCGCAAGGTCTGCATTCCTCGTTACTCCTCTGCTCTCTCCAGTTTCTGTGTCAGTGTTAAACCAATGCGAAACTGCATGCAACGGTGAAAATCCGGTTCACTGGCATTCGAAGTGCTGGAAGCGCAGGATTTCTGAGAATGGAAAACTTGTCTGCCGAGAGTGACTGACTGATGGAGAACGTAAAGGCTAAACGGCTTGGTGAAAAATCCAGATGAACTATTTTCTCTGAAGTGCTGGCTTTCTGAGCAGTAATGCAGTAACCAAATTTGGTTCTGCAGAGCCTGGCATGGCCATTAGGTACTTAGTACTGAGTAAATATTAGCTTTCATGGTCTGGTAGGTTTGTGGTGCTGCGTGTGGTTATCATTTTTTTATTAAGCAGTATCTTTAAACATCTATGCGATAAATAACTGCAGCATTATGTCAGCTTGTATCTGCCTTGTGAGCTCAGGCACTGTCTTTCTTCGATGGCAAATGCACGCGGTTTTGATGGCTTTTTCTCTTCCCCAGAGGAAAAAGCAGACCCATGTGCTCCACAGCTCTGTTTTTATTGTACTTGCTGCTTCTCTAGGCTAGGGGAGGGAAGAGGAGGGAGCGTTGCTGAAATTACCGCTGCTATTAGCTTGTGTTCTCACCTGCCCTAATAAGGGCATCCAGAAATAAAAGTTATGACTGTATGGGTAGGAGTAGAGGGTGCAAGAGAGCCATTATACACTGTCGATACAGGGTGACAGCAACTGCAGCTGGGCTCACGCAGGAACTGGAGCTAAGAGTGATGGACGCGTTACTAAAACTGAGACCAGCCAGAAAGAAAAGTGGGGGAAAAGCCAGTTAGTAAATACAGGAGAGAAAGTCTCTGGCAGGGAGCCTTCCCTTTCACCTACCCCTCCTTGTTCCCAGAGCATCCCCTGCAGATAAATGTAGAATCTCTGAATCGGTTTATTGTATGGTATTTTTTTGTGCGTGCGGAAGTTGATGGTGGGGGAGAACAGGAATGCTTTCATTTCCAGGTTTTGGATTGCGAAAGGAGGAGAGGAGGGGCATGGTTAGGCACAACCACATGTGAGAACTGAGCCAGTTTGCTGAACCCAAGAGCCTTTCAATAGTGCAGGAGCCAGCTGATCCCTTGTGGATATAACTCATATTGATCCCAGTAATGGACCACTAACAATGCGACTTCCCCACTGCGGACGGCTCGCAGACAAGCGGCGAGTGCACAAAAAAGGTTCACCTTGCTGACTGGGTTCCATCGTGTGCCAAGGTATTGCTATACATACACAGAGGTGGATGTTTTTCAAACCCTGGAACCCCTGAACACCTGCGCAGGACTGGATGAACCAACCGGGGAAGTTCTTCATCGAGGATTGCTCTCCTTCGATTATTTCTGAATGATTTCACCACCACTTTACAGTAGAGACAAGACACTTTTAAATTCTACATGCATGAGGCATGGCTCAGCTGACTCGTATTTCAGTCTGATAGATACTCTCCACACCCTTCCAGGGTGATAGGAGTGTGAAACGGAAAAGCGTACGTGGAGAACAACTGTGAGGAAAAGCTCACCAACACGGCAGAGGAGCCATTTCACCCACCTCCTAAAGGAGCGTGGCCACTGAGCAGCAGCAGCACGTTGCGCCATGCACAGCCATTCAGGGCAGGGCAGATTTCCGATGCAGGCCACTGCCACGGATCGCTGCCAAGGCTGGCTCCTCCTGCCCGCGCCTTCTCCAATCCGGAGAGTTTGCCCCCCTGCAAGCAGGGCATTAGCTGCAGACTGCAGGCAGAGATTTCCTTCCCACTGCACTGCCACATCAAAAGCTTCCCGATCGAAAACTCAGAGCGGATAGGCGTTTCTCAACACAAAACCCAAAGGGTGAAAGAAGCTCTTCAGGTCTTGTTGTCTCTGATTGCTAGGCCAAGATGCAGCTTTGCGTGCCGTGTTGGCTGTCATGTATTTCCTCTGAGTCCAAGTAAATGGGCAAGTGGAGAAAAATGCTACTCTTGCAAGAAGTGAAATGGAATATGCTCCTGGTTGTGCTTCTGGAAGCACCGGACATGCTTTAATAGCCATTAAAGCTTTTCTTGTCCAGGCTAGATTCACAGCTCTTCATAGTCTTCCTCACATTAGGAAGAAGGAAGACTCCGATCTCTCCCTAACTGCGGCTGATGTGCTCTCTGGAGTGCAGTACGGGAGAAGGTCCTTGAGAGAGCCTTCAGAAAAGCCTTCAGCTGTCAAGGAGGTTGCGTTGGATCCCGAGGTGCTGCTCTGGGTCCTCCTACTCCCACGTGTTCCTGTGTACTGTAACTCAACGCATAGAAACGCGTCACCAGGACGGCGCTGCTGGGCACCGACGGTGGAGGTTAACGGGGTGAAATGTGATTGCGTTGTGGTATGAAAGTGAGTCACGGCGGGTCACTGCCGTCCTAGCCGCAGATGTATAGGGCATCTTTCTGCCCGAGAGAAGGGTATGAAGTTATTCACAGAGCTGACAGCAGTTAGTAGCAGACGTAATTGGAACATCATGGGAGGATGGGAGATTTTTGCGGGAGAGGCTGAGTGGTTTTGTCAGTTGTGTGCCTGTAAAGGTCCTAGTTTGGGATCTGAAACCGCATCTGCTTGGACGGCAAATGAAGCCGTGTGAGCACAGCTGAATTTCTGTAAATGGTCAGTGAGCCCCTGGAGCTTTGCCCAGTGTTACTGCCAAGGCTTTTTGAGTACGTTTGGGTACCACTAGCAACAAATCAGCGTTGTGCCTTGTGTGTAGTCCTGTCTGGAGTGCTGCTGCGGGGTGCTGGCGGTTGGGACGGGCGAACCTTACCGATGAACTACAGAGGGATGGCCTCACTGGATCCACAGCAGTGTTTGCGCAGTCCCACCCTGAGCATTTATAAATGTCTTCTGAGATGAATTTTAGCAGATTTTAGAAGGTGGAACGGCCTGCAGGTGCCGATTGTAGGGCATCATTCCCCACTGACCCGAACTGCATGTCCTGAATTGGGCTTCCTTCTTGAACGCCTAGCGATCCCTCAGAAAAGCCGCCATTGGGGGTTGTACTTCGTGTGGGGATTGTGGAAACTGGCTAGTTCAAGAAACTATAGCATGAGCTGTGGTCTCAGTAGGCGCTTCTTCGAGGTAATATTACCGCGATACCATAACGGTATAGGCAGGTAGGATCCACTGCGAACAGCTACTGCAGGAACTGGGCTCCTAGCTGGGCTCTGGTCCTCGCCTTTGGCAGAGGTACTCAGTTTGCTGTGCAGATTCATTTCAGGTTTCTGTTGTGCTGTTTTATAAGGTATACGCTTATAATTCCTGTTTTTCCTTATAACCAAATCGCTTAGGAAGCTTTTCTAAGCATTTGTGTTTCAGGACAACTACAGGAATATGCAGAGCCACTGGTGGCGATGGAAGTATGCTGGGCATCTCTCGTATTTGTAATAGAGTATTGCAAAAAACCCAAGGAGGTGGCTTCAGTGATCCAAAGTGAGCTGCAGCTCTCAAGACAGCCTAGAATTCCGTTTTTCTTCCAGTTCAGAGTGTTTCACAATATGAACAGTCAGAAGAAAGGGAACACAGAGCAGGTTTTACTTGTAGCTTTATGTGCTACCTGCGTACAAACCACCCGTGTTCAACTCGGCACACCGTCCGGATTCACCACGCTGCGTTGTGGCTGGGCGCCTTCACAGAAAAGTGTTCACAATACACGGTTCGCATTAAATTGACCGGAGCTCCAGTCATCTGGAATATGTTCTTTCCATGTTAGCCATCCTGAAGTTACATTTCCCAGAAGATTCTTGTTCCTATGCCTTCTTAATCCCACGAGCAGCAAACTGGCTGTTGGAGGACCTGGTGTCAATGCCTCACTCAAGCCACCTCAGGCTCAGCCTCGCAGTTTTGCAGCAGTTCCCGCTGAGCCAGTTTCACCCGATCGCTAGCTCGTGTTTCTCCAACACCTTAATGTGCTGGTGTGAATGTTACAGCAGAGACTTTTTTGCCCTCTGTACTAGGGAGTTTTAGCTGTTATCAGAAGCGTTTACTAGTTCTGGGCGTGTGTGATCCAGGGTGATCCCTGACTCCTACAAGCAGTGCAGGCAGGAGCTGGTGGAGGAAGCAGCGTTGGTCTTGACTCAGATACGAGCAGCCCTGCTTGCTGCAGGTAATTTTCCTGTAACAGTGTCAGCTACCGAACCTCACACAGAACGTGTCTCCTTCTGTTATAGCAACCTGCCCCTGCAGAGAAAACTTGCCCTTTTGAATTACACGCAAAGCCAGAGGCAAGTTTGCCTTCACTGTGGAGGCTTTCTTATTCTGGGCAGGGAAAACAAAAAAGGTTCCCTTTAGAGTCCCTCCACCAAAGGGCGCGTCGGTATATTTTGTAGTCTGGCTGATGGTAACAGACAGCCCATCGCTGTGCAGGTACCCTTCCCCGTTTCGCTGCCTCCTCCGCCTCCTGTGGCAGTGTCACAGTGTCATAAGCTGAAAGGACAGCAGCTTCTCGGGAGTGTGCCTACTGCGTTGTAAGAGCTGGCTTGAGAAACAGACTTTGCAGCTGTATTCTGCAGGCGGGTACCAGTTTACCTCAGGGCAAGGATATCCTGAGAGGCCTGTGGGAACTCCAGACAGTGTGACAAGCAAGCTCCTGGTTGCCTGATGGATGGTAACTGATTGCTGCGGGTTGAGCTGTTTCATCCAGCTGTTTGTCTTGATTTCCATCCCATTTGTCACGAGTTACATCCAAACAAACAAACCATCCCCGTTCCTCTCTCTTCCTTTTTAAAAAAATCCCTGTCAGGTGAGTTATTCAGTGGTAGATGACCACGTCTTGGCACTGCCCCCTACAAGCTGCGTGGTCCACGGTGCCTGTCTCTGCCCTGAGGGTGTCACAAGGCAGCCCTCGCTTCCCTGGTTAGCAGCTACGAGAGCTGTTCTGGACGTGGAGGAAGGCTTGTGGGGACCTGGGTAGACAAGGCACGCAATGAGTGATTCAAGACTATCTTGGAGCATGTTTGGTAAGTCTCGGGGCCAGAATGAGTCCCTGTTCATACAGGCCACGCCAGCTGTGGCGCAGAAACTGCTGGTAGCAACCGTTGTGCAGACTTTCGTGCGCGTTGCTGCAGTGATACTCTGGCAAAGGAAACCTTTCCCCAGCTCTGGCAGCTGGTTAACTCCAGGGGTCTGTAAGCTGCTGAGAACTTGGAGAAAGAGAACTTGGTGTTCACGCGTGCAGTCCGTGTCTAATGTGGGCTGCACACATTATCCTGTGCCACCAGCAGGATTCAGCTTGGTTTTCAGGCGAAGAAGTTCACGTTGTTCCAAGATGCGTCGTGAGCAGTGTTCAGGAGGGTTGATTTAGCTGTGAAGGCTGTTTTCTCAGCCTAATGAGTCAAGTGGGAGGCTTTTCTGGGGGCAATTCAGAGCACCTACAGCATAGCTTCAGGTTTGAATCGCTCTCCAAAAAAAAAGCGTATTCTTCTGAATCCCTTTGCAAAGTCATTTCAACTTTTCTAAAAGAACTACAAGTTGAGAGACTAGCAGCAACCTGGAGGTGGGCTGCTTCTTGCTGGTTCGTTCTTTTATTTCCCCCCTTCCTCCCAGTATCACCTCAGGTTTGTTACTGAAGCCCTAGGGAGTCACCAAAAAGTTGTGTACCCCTGGAAAGGACTGCAAGAAACCATGCGTCTTCACTTTTCATGACTCCTTCCTTTTTTCTGAGGCACGATTGAATATCCCAAGGCATTTGTGATAGCTGTTTCCTTACTTGTGAGCAACTTTAGTGAGGGCAGGTCCTCAAGTATTCCTGCGACTTGTTCCCATCCTTAACTGTCCATACTCAGGGAAAAATTCGCTAGGGTCTGACCTCAGTAAACCTCCTCTTCTGCAAATGGAGCCAACAGCTTGTCCTCTATGCTGTAAATGTGATGAACAGTTAATTGCTGTCATCTTTAAATACCTGTAACATATACCAAGAGTTACTGCACTCCTCTCCTTTTCCTTTTCCCTAAAATAATCTAGATCTTTCGCCCTCTCCTTCTAGTAATTGTTCCCCAGTGCCTTAATTTTCTAGAGAGAATTGCAACATCTTACTTTCCCCCTGTGCTGAGTCTTTAGTGTTCCCAGAAGATTCTTGAAGATGATTGGCAGCTGTTCAGAGGTGCGGGGTTTTTTTTAGTTGATTCCATGGTGGATTTCACCAGAACTGCGGGGTTGACGACACTTAACCTGTCTTACATATTTCAGCTGCAGTTTTGAAATCAGTCAGTCCCGTTGTAAATGAGTCTCTTTCGAATAGCTTGTTGAGAGTTTGAGATTAGTTTTATTGAAATGTAGATACTGAAGAGTCTAGATACCTGAAGTCTTGGTGGAGTCTTGGCAGTGCTTCTGGGTGGTCACCCAGGCAAAGATAAGACACGGGTACCATTCATCTCCTCCTTAGAAGAAGAAATTTTGCTGTTGGTGGGATGGGCCAAGGGCAGAGACAGAAGTGAGGAACAGCAGTTGCACGTCTGAAAGCTGCTTTTTTTCTGCTCTGTCAGTTTATTTAAAGATATTACCTCAATTTACAAGCCTTGCTGTGTCTTAGAGGATGTGTCTTACAGGATTACTTCATCCCACCTTTGTAGCAGCCTATACCATTGCTTCTGGGCAGAGAGGGAGCTGGCATGAATGTGCCCACTGACACCGTAACGTAGACCTGTGACACCTGAGGAAAATACTCCTCATGCACATTGTAGCCCTTTCCATTTGAGGAACTGTTTAAAACAAAAAAGCTTTTAGTTAGTATAAACCACCAGAGTAAACATCTGGACAAAGCGGGGGGCTTCTGCTGCTGCTGTCCAGACTTAGGACAGTGGCCAGTGTTTACCAGCTGCTTTAGCGAAGTCGTTTACCTAAAGTAGGTGCTAAGTGGTGTTGAAACCCTTAGCTAACACCTTTCCTAAACATGCCGCCTCTGGTTTGTTTAGACAAGACTGGCCAACGTCTCCTTGCTTTGGAAATTATTAGTCACAACCCAGAAGAACCTTGGTCGTGAATTTCTCTTGGGTCTGAAAGTGTGGAGACACAAACCTCAGCCCCAGGAATGGGTGGATGGTGCTGACCGTTACCCTCTTCGTCTTTCCATGCCAGTTGTGTGGGTTTTGCTGATGTACAAACTGTGTCTTGGCACTGCTGGTCTGCCTGGACCTTCGCCTTATTTCAGGGCCCTTCACTGTGCGTTTGATCCGTTGAAGAACCTTTTCAGAGGGAACTTCAAAGTTGAGATAGCTGAGAGGCTAGAGGAGTTTCAGGGGAGCCAGCTTCATTGTTATCTTCTGCATAATTTACGGAAAATGCCGAAAGGTTGGTTTTGTTGAAGTTTATATTACTCCATAGACAGGAACATGGGAAAAATGGAATAAGAGATGTTCAGACCGTGCAGGAACGTGGACAGACTGCATATGCACAGAGAGAGACCACCAGAATCACATGCTTAAATGCCCAAAGTTTGGAGTTTTTCAATTGGTTCATGGAATTAATCTTCTTCTGGGTTGAAAGCAAAGAGAGAACTGGCTTAAACAACGAAGAATTAATGAGTGCTGATTTTGTAGTATTTCCTGATTATTTTTATGAGTCTTTTTTGGTGTGAGAGCCTGGTGACTGTCATGGACACAGATTTGGCTTAGCTTCAATCTGGTTTTCCACAAGCTTAATTGTCTAGTTCCCTGCTTTTCCAAAGCATCATACAAAAGCAAACATACTGGTTTTTAGAACAGCAAGGATTTACTCATTTTACCTCTAAAAAATTGAAGAGCCCACCACCTTCTAGTGCTCTCTTGCAGGACTGAAACTTGTAGCCAACAACAGCAGAAATGTGAGTTTGAGGAGGAAGGGGGTACGTGGGAGTGTGGCTTCCCAGGTCCCTCCCTTCCCGGTGTACGTGGATGTGATTGTCGGTAGCTGATGAGAATCTTGTAATGATTTGCTGAACATCCCCAGTCGTGCCAAGTCCGAACGCCTCTCTCTGATTTCCCCACAGCTGCCTCGGCGGTCTGTGCTTTCTCTTCCTCCCTCCTTCAGCAAGTGCGTTGTGTAAGCGTGCAGAGGGGTGGCACAAGCCGCGCACGTGGTGCTGTTTAGGCAACTCAGCCAGATGGTGCGAGTGGAGTTACAGTGACAACAAATCCTTCAGCACGGGCAGGGGAGTGCTTTGTGTCGCTGTGCTTGGTTGGAAGAGAGCAGGATCCTAGAGAGCAGGATCTGGGTTCAGAGCAGTCCCGCAGCTCGGGGCTCGTGCTGGCCGGAGATGGTATTGTGCCTTTCCAGGTCGCTCAAGATCTGTAATATTTCTCATTCAGCAAAGATGCAAGAAGGAGGGGTAATGCTGGCTGGGATGCTTTTCATTCTAATCCCTTCCTCTTTTTGGTTTCCAAGAGGCATTTTTATTTAGCTTTCCCCAAATGAAAACGTGAAACGATGGTGGGGTTGGTTTCTCAGGGCTTCAGGTCCCCTGTTAGCCACCTACGCTGCTGCAAAACACTTCCCATGTGCAGACGCCTCTTGTCTTGTGCCTTCCGTGTTGCTGCTTGCACAGGAGAGCTGCTTGGTGTGAACAGGGGAGTAACCAAGAGCCCCTTTTAGAAACAGGAACTGACCACCACAAAGCTGGTCAAGGCAGACTCCCTGCGTGTGGGTGAAACGGGTTGTGTTCCCTCCATCCATTCCTGCCAGCCTTATCCCATCGCACTGGTTTGTTACTCACCGTTTGGCTGCACTCCATTTAAAATGGTGCCTTGGCCATGCGGAGACAACTGGGGTGAGAGGAAGAGCAGAGCGGGCAGGTGCCTAACGGTAACTGCAGGAAATCTGTGCTCAGCCTTGTCCTTGAGACCTCTCCTCGCCGCCTGCCTGCCTCTGGCGGGGTTCCTCCACCACCGAATGCTGCTCTGCAGACAGTGCCCCCAGCGCCTCTCCAGCTTGTCCTTGCCCTCCTCTCCTTCCCGTGGTGGCCTCACAGCAGCACCGTTGCCCCCGTCCTCCAGGCTGCTTGCTTGCTGGCGCTGCTAGCTGCCCGCTCTGCAGACATGGGCACGGCAGGTGAGACCTCGCTCCGTCTAGAGCCCTTGCTAGGGGAGGATGTGGCATTTAGTGCTTGTACAGAGGGTCAGTTAGATGAGAGCCCTAAGGATAATTTCTGTCATATGGGGTTCTGTGGTTTGGAGAGGGGGAGACAGCAGTGAGAATTATGCAGCTGCTACTAATCTGGATTTTTTTTTTTTAACCTTGCCTCGGAGAGCTCACAGTTTCACCCAGACAGATGTTTCCACCTTCAGATATTAGACACACTTAATCTCTGTGGAGACATTTGCTTCACCTAATGAAATGAGCTGCAGCAATCAATTTTATTCCGCGTCTATTGATCACATCTGTTTTAGGGAGACGAATACAAGACAAGCTTAATTAAGAGGATCCATCTCTTTAGCAGTGCTTTCCAGCAGGAAGCTTTCAGATCTCATATCTTACTTTCTGATAGAAAATCTCCTTTCTGTTTGAACCAGGATTCAATTGAAATCAAAAGCTTGTATTTCTGTCCCCATGCTGATTTTAAGGGAACAAAGTGGTCTGTGTTTTTAAAGTACCTGATTCGATTTGTTTAGATTTATTGTCTCACAGGATTTAGGAAATCAATAACTTTAGCTGCCAGGTGTGTTTTTTTTAATTTGTATAGATTTTTTAAGGCTGTGAATGTGGATGACATCTATCTCTTCTGAACTGAGTGGTATCACTGTAAGTAAATAAAACCCATAGGATTATTTTTTCTTCAGCATTTAGCTTGAGGATATTCTCCCGTAGTTTCTTTCCTCCTCTTCCTGGTGTATTCCACATAACGATATGTGCTGTTTTCAAACTAGTTGGCCTTTAGCGTAGTCCTCAAAGAGAGGAGCTTCAGGAAATCGGATGGGTGTCGTGAGTGTTGTTGAGGGAGGTCCAACTCAACAGCAGCCCCGTGTATTGACTGAGGCACTGGTCCCACTGGTGTAGAACATGCTCCTTTCACGTCTGACCTCTCAGTGTGAGTTAAAATACTGCGGTGCAGTTTCTGAGAGAGCTGGTGCTGGCCACAGGTTCTGGAAAGCATTTGCAGCCAGGTCTAGGAAGCGTTTGGAGCTGCTGCGTGGCGGTGGTGCGTGGAGCGTGGTGAGGAGCTGGCTTTTCAGCTGGTGCTTTCAGCAGCACCTCGCTTTTTGCAGCAGGGGGGGAAAAGACAGTAGTAGGTGCTGGCTGTGTAGCAGAAACAGTGCTCTGCACCATTTCCCCGCTGAGGGAAAGCACTCCTGAGTGGACAGATGCTTTCTTTGCTCACAAGACAGCTGTGGAAAATACACACAGGAATTATATTTGAGGAAATACTTGCTTTTGTGAGGGCAGAAATGTGACAGGACCTCACCAGTGACATTAGATGGCTCGTGGTGACTAATCATAGCAGTGCCTCTCGGTATCGAGCGGTGAATGTACCAAACGCTGGGTCAGCAGGGACCGATGGAGGAGAGTAGCACTTAGGAAGTGCCCAATTCCTTGCCACCTCGAGGCACGTGCCATCCTCTGTGGTAGGTGAGGATTGTTCCGTGGCACAGCCCGATAAACTCAGTCTCTGTGAAGTGTCCAAGCTGAGCGGACAGCAGAATTGGGAAGTACCCAGGAGGAGCCTCGTTCCCTTCCCCTCCAAGCACGAAATACGAAGCACTTCATGGCCGGGTCCGGTAGCTCATCGCTAATGAGGCTTTCTGCTCGCCTCCTTTCAGACTGGTAGGGCTGGGCACAGCACAGAAACCTGACCTCCTCTGGCACACAGGTACGGCATATCAGTGGGGTTCATCGCTCCTGCCTTCACTGGAGAGGCTGAGGTTGCGGTGAATCCCATCGCTCCAACCCATCGTGCATTGGAGCCTCTTGGATGCACGAAGGTTCTGTGTGGGCGGTGTTAATCCCAGAACGGTTTTGTAGGAGCAGCAGATTCACCCAGGCGTTGCTGGTTGAAAACGCCTCATCCTTGCGCCTCAGCCCGCCATGCTGACGTCCTGTCAGCGGGAGAACGTTCGGCCTCCTCCTGAAATCTGCGTAGCATCTCCGGCTCTGTCAGAGTTCTACTGCAGGTACTCCTTAGGTTCAAGAAGCTTTTTTTCCTTCTGAGCTCAAGTTAGCTGCAGTCGTTTCCTTTTATGGGAAAGCTATGTATGGCAGCTGGGCAAGATCGGAGGTTAGCACATTGCTCCAAACAGAGGGAATCACTTGTTTCTTCACTCTTTTAGCCCCCAGCTGTGTAAAGCCGGTACCTCCGGCTTCAGAGCGTGGTGCTTCACAAGAGAACGTGTGGAAAGCATCGACTTGAAGCAGTAATTGTTACTTAGCTGACTCTGAGAACTGTTTTGTGAACAATGATGTACTTACATAAGCGTATCTTTATTTACACAAAGTTCAATAACATAAGCAATTTCAATCTATTGATATTTCCCTCCTCCTCCTCTCTAGGACGTAAACTTGATTTCATTTGACTTTCTTAGACATTTTTTGCCCCTATAAGGAAGTTCAGCATCTCACAGTAGTGTGCTTTGCTTTGTTTTAGTTCTCTGCTGGGTCTCTGGGTGAAGTTTGTGTCCTTTAGAGGCTGCTCAAAAATTCAAGGCACTGGTTTGTTTATTTGTAGGAAAGCAGTTGTTGCTGGACATCTGCTGCTTGTGGTATTTCATGCTGGAGTTAATAGTGTTGCAGTGCTCAGCCTGAATCTGTAATAAATACAGCCTGACCTGTGTGACTTTGAGAGCCAGGACCTATCCAGGGCCTTTCTGAGGGTGGTGTGAAACGTTATGTGAGATCTACATCTCAGCCCAGTGATGATGGATGTTGTGCAGACCGCACAAGACCGCTGCACTTCAGGGCTCTTAACCTTTCTTCCTGTTATTCTTCTGCTCAGACACTTGCTTCTCACAAAAAACAAACTTTAATGATTCATTAATGTAATGATCCAGCCAGCCCGTTAGTTCAATTAGCCCGCACAGATTAAAGGATCGCAGAGTAAATCCTGTTCAGTTGGCCTCGGACGGACGGGCTGCAGAGAAACAAGCTCTCCAGGATGATTAGTGTGAGGGAAAGGGACTCTCCAGGGCTTCTCTAATGAACGGAGAGCTCTTTTAGGGGTCTGCTGGTAAGACAGGGAGCCTCTTGTGCTTTTCCATCTCCTTCCTCTGTCTTCCAGCTCATCATTGCAATGGGAGTAAACCAAACAGAAAAGCCGCGATTCACGCACGAAAAGTTCAAGAGGGATGTATGTGGACCTGAAGACGGAGGTATATATCCTTGGAAATGTCGATGCTCGGGTGGTTTTCCGTCTGGCATTTTTCTGTTTGAAAGCTTGTCAGTCGCACCAGTGGTTAATGACTTCTGAAAGGCCAGTTACTATCTACAGGAGTTCGTGGGGTGGTGGGTTTTTTTGTCCCAAGTAACTTTTTTTCCAGCCTTCAAAATGGATGGGGCTTCTTTCTCTTTGAGTCCGTTTAAATGTGAAATTATATATTCCATAGCAGATTGAAAATGGGAGTTCTGGTGCGTGTGGAATAGGCAAGGTGTATTTATTCATGAAATTGTATAATGGGAGGTGTTAGACCTGGCTAAGTACCAAGTCGCTTTCAACCCTCCTAAATTTCCCCTGGAATTTCCCTCCGAGATGCTGCTCTTCAGTTCCTCCTCAGTGCTGTCGTGCGTGTGGTGGAGCTGCCTTAGCCTTTCCCCACACGTTCCTCCGATGGCCCCGGGTTGAGTGCGTGTGTACTGCGTTTCAGAGCACAGCAGGTCCTGCGCTGCTATTGCTGCAAAGCCTTTGGGGTAAAGACGCTCTGCCGTTGTGAACTGTTTTCCTGGGTTTATTACTGCCGTGGTAACATCTTGTATTGCTTTTTTGGTTGGCAGCATTGCACCTGATGGGGCAAAGGGTTCGCGAGTTAGGAGTACTACAAATTAACGCCACTCTTCCCTCCTGTGAGGACGAGCAAGTAAGGAAGGAGCATCCCTTGTCGATAGACAGATGAATCTGAGGCAGATTTAAAAGGTTTTTTGAAGGCCAGTCCTGTCAAGCGAGCAGGTGTCAAGAACTCGGCCAGAAGGCGGTCTGTCACTGAGTCTCTTCATTCCACAGGACAGAAAACCTCTTTTTAAATTAATGAGGGTAGTTAAAACAATATTTACCCATACACAGCCCTAGGTACCAAGGCCCTGTGCTAATTCCAGCGAGGTTAACATGTTCCATGCTGTTACAAAGGTCCTTTCCGTCTCTAAGTGCAGGAAGCCGGTGTATGGCTGCGAGGGAGGGAGAAGGCTTTTTCTCCTTACCCGTAGAAAACACGGACTCTTTCTGTGGCTCACTTGCCTTACAGAGCGTAAGAGCATGTGAAATCCATGGAAAGAGGGTGTTTTGAACGCAGCTGAGTATCCCACATTGAAATAAGTGGTGAGGCTTTACTAAGTTTGAGGTTGGTGGCCAAACATGTTGTAACACCACCTAGTATGCAGTCACGGAGTAGAACGGACCAAGTCATTTGACACGTGAACTTTGCTTACAATGGAGATGTTATTACAACTTCAGCCTCTCGACTGTCTGTTTAATGATTAAATAATGCGAGTAAAGTTTGATTATGGTAATGTTGCAGTGATTTTAACCCACAGGTTTGCTCAGATGGTAATGATTCAGCTTTCTTTTTGAGGAAACTTAGCAGAAAGTTTCTTTGAGGAAAAACACAAGTTAAGTGGGCATTTCCAGGGCATCTCCATGGCACTGTTTCTGGAAACAAAGCATAGGAAGCAGCACATGGTATTACATCTGCAGACTGCTTGACAGGAACCAGTGCCAGCTACTTCAGAGGTCAATTTACAGACCACAGAAG
>NW_010412526.1:118204-122035 GCF_000710305.1 Buceros rhinoceros silvestris | reverse complement strand
CGGTTCATCTACCCAAGGAAGTTGCTCCTCCTAAAGCCAATAGCTTGGAGGTTAACACAAACTCTGAAGCGACAGATGTGTAACTCCTCCTCTGCTTGCCCTTACTGAGCTCTGTTTCTAGACACTTCTCTGGACACCTCTCTGTCCAGACATCGGTCCAGTTTTTCCTTGGAACTTGATCAGACTTTGGCTCCAGTAACATCACTAACATTTTGCAATTATGTAAGTGTTCCTAAGAACCTGGTTACCTTTTGAAGAACCCAGTGAACTTGTTCTATGAGAGAGAATAGAGGATGCTGGTAGCTATGCCACCCCTTATTTCTGACAGGACATTCTCCTGTCAGTCATCTTCAGGTAAGCAGTTCCCGTCTTCCCACGTCATTTTGTGCGGAACTCTTCTCCCCCCATGCCCTTGACCATTCTCATCTGTTTCTGAATTCTTTTCAGTTCCTCAGTGTCCTTCAACAGGGGTAATACTTGGGCATGCAGTTCTCTAGATGCGAGCGAATTGCTGATTTGTAGAAGTCTTTGCGACAACTTTGTGGAGAAGCAGCACTTATCAATGGGGAGGTAGATGGGTGTCCTTATCCATAGCTCTGATCTTAAACCCTGCTGCTATAAAATTCTCATTTTAGATGTTCTGGGATGAAATACAAAGATTCAGTGAAGCGGAGGCCGATCAGAACCCAAACTGCAGGACTGAGATAGCTTTAGGCAGATAAATGACTTCTGGCCCGTCAAGGCTTTGGTGTCTGAGGAGGTTCCATTTCAGCAGGGCACAAACCAGCGTTATAAATGATGTGGTTAGGAAGATTAGCATGTTCTTCGCTCAAACGTGAAACCGGCACATGAAAAACTGCCTGAAAGCTTAAACTGATAGAGTCATTTTTATTTTGCATGCATGTCTTAGTGTCTCACATCCATTATGTTGGTGTAATGGTGTCATGTAGTAACTCCGTAACGCGAGCAAGTTGTCACCAGTAAAGCAGATGGAATGAAATGCCTTTTGAATAATGTAATTAGGGAAATAAGCACGTCGCGGGAATCTGCTAGTATGTTGCTCGCTCTCATAGAGCAGGAACTCATCATCCATGCCAACCTCTGTTGGCAAAGCATGAGGGTGCTTTCTCTCTTCTTAAGCAAGAGATTGTTCTGCTGGGTTTCTCTTTTGATTTTGTTTTAAAAAGCCTTATATAGATAGTGATGTTCATAATTGCTGCTATTGCAGTGAAATGGATGAGAGTTTGGGCCTCTCTGGGAGCGCCGTTGAATCCCATAGTTATACGCCCAAGAGTGCATTTTCTTCTTAATGAGGAAATGAGTGTTTCTAATAAATAATTGCAGCATTTATTCAGTCTGTTTCATTCTCCCAGCATAAGCCAACTGAAATGTATAATCCCGAGACCGCTAAGTTGACGCACTGTATTTATTAAAAAGCTGCGCAGTTCACAAAGCCGTGCTCCTGAGGTAATAGTTAAAAAAGCAAAATGGGAGGGTTGACTATCTGCACATGCCATTTTTGACCTGTCTAAATTACTGTGTAACATCTCCGGAGTTCGAGATACCCCAGCTTCCTGCTTAATTATCCTTACCTTTAGAAAGTTGTGTTTGGTCCTGAAGAAAATAAAGGAAAGCTAACGGTGAGGATAACCTGCTTTTTTTTCTGCAATTAGTTTCCTGTCCTGCCTTACAGTGGAGCGAAGAACAGGCAATTTTCCTTACGAATCTGCAGTAGCCTTTCGTGTATTAAAGAATACGTTATGCTTCCCTGTCCTAGACCTGCAGTCCCTCTTCCAGGGTACGTTTTCGGTCGGTGTCGTTCTCCTGTTGCGGCAGAGGACAGCAGTGCTGGCTGGGATAACAGCCTGGCTGCCTGTCTCATGCAGGCTGTATTCCTGTGCAGAGACCAGAACCAGCCCTCCCGTTGTTGGTAACACATCGGAAATATCTGACTCCCTTTAATCTCCTTTCACGTGATGAAACGTATAGCAACTACTTCGTGGTGTTTTGCTTGAAAAAAGAGGTGGAGATGCTGGGCTTCGATATATCAAGGGGGAATGAATATTCTCCTCATTTAAATGATTTTCCTAGCACTACAGTTTTGCTGTAGCTCTTACCGGAAACATAAGTAAATATTGGCCATCTCTTATTCTTGCCATTTATGCTGTGTTTTATTAGTTCCTAATTTATTAATGTTCATAAGGATAAGTGACTGTCTTACAGGGTCTTGTAATATCGTGGCTTTCTTTATTCCTATGGAGGTGAAGTGATTCTTTCAGCAATGATCTCTGAATTGTTTTCAACACGTTTTTAATGCTTGGCCTAAAAATCTGGACCTCTATTTTGTGAGCATCAGAGCATTTTTGCAATGTCATTTAGTATTATGGCATCTCAGTATTTCTCACATTCTCAGGATGTGTTAAACTGGGATAAATACACCCAGAAGGCACCACAGCCCGAGTTCATTGACTTCATTGACTTAGAGAGCGTGATAAAAACCTAAGCTTGAGACTTCTCAGTCTGAAGAGAGATTAACCGTAAAACTGCCTATCGGTGCTGCCACTGAAGACGTCAGGAAATGCCATTTCCATCCCTCCGCCAACTTGCTTCTCTCTATTTGGGGCCATCTTCTGACATCTAGCGCGTTCCAATCCACAGCTGAATTCAAGCAACCATTGTTGTTTTACAGAAAGCTGCAAACTCTTGGATACTCTGTCACAGGCCACCGGCCAAGCGGGAGATGTAGCAGACCTTACAGTTTGCTTCTGTTGAACACCAAGGAGGTATTGGTTGGAGGAACTGTCGTGCAGGCAGATGTTTTATTCCTTTATCTAGTCTCGGGAGTTAGGTAGTTGAGTTCAGCTTATCCCAACTTCAGAAGGGAATTGTTAATTACATCCCATCAGCCACGTCTTCAGAGGAGCCACACTGCCTTAGGTAAGTTATTTGTATAACATGCCTAAGCAATACGAATGTCAGTTATAGTCCTGATCTTCTTACGGTTTTATAGCATAAGATGCTGAAGATAACTCCTGAGTGTCATCGTAGTTAATTCTAGGCAACGCAGAGGAAAATCACACTGTTTGTGCAGGAGACAGAACTAGAGTTGGTATTTTCTCTGTGTGTGAGGCCAGCAAAAGGAAAAAAAATGTGCCATGGCCATAATAAGCTGAAAATATAAAGGTTTAATGAGTAACTGTTGCACACACTCGTGGTAAACGGTGCGTGTGTCTTATCATTTTTTTTAAAGTGATGATAGGTATCCAGGAGTCAGTATGGGCTAGAATTTAAGGGATATGATAGTCCTTCATAGTTCCTTGGCTTTGACAGTTGAAGGGAAAGTCCCACATAGCTTTTTTTTCCCCATCTGCCCCTCATCATTCCTGCCCAAAGGCTGTCAGCGTGAAAGAGCTGGAGAGTGCTGCTCTGGCAGAGCAATTGCGCTGGGCACCGATAGGTGAGTTTTATATCCTTATTCAGGCACGGATGAGCCCTGTAACCTTGAGGAGATGCTTTGATTCCCCACCTAGGCAATCTGGCTCTTAGCACGGGGTGCTATGGTTCCTAACAAGAAATACAAAGAAATGAATAGAGGGTAGAAAAGGCTGCATCCCCAAAGATTTTCTAGCTGAAACCCAAGGCCAGAGGCGTCAGTGGTGTACCAGTGGAATGGGGAATGTGAAGGAAGAGTCAGGCTGTTCTGTATAACGGGCATGCTCTAGTGCAACCTCGAACCTACGGGACTCTTGCTGTCTCAGGTAAGTCACTAGTCGGGTCTGTGTGCTTGCAAGTCCATCTCTACAAAGGGGACTTGCATGACTAGCACGCTCT
>NW_010412526.1:106888-118112 GCF_000710305.1 Buceros rhinoceros silvestris | reverse complement strand
CTTCCTTCGCAGTTGCTTGTTACTCAGCTAATCATCTTCTTTTGTGACAGTTCCTAAGCATATTCACTTTGAAAGTCGTCACACCCACAATACTTCAGTTTCCAGTAGAAAGATTGCATAGAAAAATAGATTACGACTAACACAAACAAATGAGAAAGTTCAGACTAATGAAGTTCTTGCTTAGTATCTTAATAATAATTGCAAACGGTGTTTCTGTATTAGATCTCACTGAAAATTTAACCATAATGCGAATGCCCCTTTTCATTCTGAGAAATGCAGGAGGAGGAAACCATGGGTGGCTGTAAATGGAAGGTTTTTTAAAACAGAGCAGACTTCAAATTCTTAGGCTGTTCCTTTTCCTATAAGAAAGCCCTCAGCATAAAACTCCTTAGGCACCTCTGATTTAATATTCCTTTCCTAATGAAAGGGTCTGCAGATTGAAGTTCGCATTGATAAGCACATTGATATCATGATCTACAATGAAAGCAATCAAAAAAAGTTTTATCTCTTTCCTGGTGCCTCTTGGACCACAGGCAACCTGCAGAGTATTAAAATAGGACAGATTATGTAGATACGATAGAGTAATGATTAATTATCGATTTGAAAGGAACAGGATGTGTCTTCAAGCTTCGTAGAATCGCTCAGTTTCAGAGTTATGTCCGAGTCATGACCAGTACTGGTAGAACAGTGAAAGAAAAGGGTGTTCAGATCACCTTTCATCTGAGATCAAACCACTCTCCAGGAACAGACCCTCTCCAAGCGCAGCAGCAGCCTGAAGGCTGTCGTGGTTTCTCAGAGATGTAAAGCTCTGGGATGTGCGCAGAACACACTGCGCTTAAGAACCAGGCTCAGAAGCCACAGTACTGTATCGCGGTGTTGTTTTGTAAGGAACGGGCTCTCAGAACCTGGTAATCCAGTCTGCCTTGAAATACGTGACCAGTTAAGCAGCAAAGCAAAAGCGGACAGACACCCCCCGGCCTTTGTTGACCCCAGCTCTGAAGTGAAAAGCTTTGGAGTATAACTGAAGATTTATTGGGGAAGAAATGTCTACTGACATGCGTGAGTTTAAAAGAGATGAGAGAAATAAGATGGCTCAAAACCTCGTCTCATCCTCAGGAGGAGCAGCGGCTGTCATTCGTAATGCATGGCAAATTTTCAGATGTTCACTTTCCTCCCTGCTGCTGTTTAATGGAGTGGTATGTGCCGAAGAAGTGACCGGGAGGTGGCTGGGCACAAATAGTGCTGGCCCACCCAAAAGCAACGCTTGGGAATGAAGAGGATGAGAGGAGAGGTCTAAGCTTCTCACGTTACGTAGCATGTAGGAAACCGTGGGTTCCCTGCCAGGGGAGAGAAAGGGAAGAACCTCTGTAACCTCCCTGGGTTTTGGTTCCCAGGTCAGCATAACACCTTAGGTCAGTACCTGACAAAATTATTGTGGGAAGCTCCACATTATTCATTTTCCAGTTAAGAAGTACTGCTGTGTATTTTAGCCTCTCAGGTAGAGTCTAACCCAGGTTAGCACCTCGCCAAATACAGATCCGTCTTAGCACCCTGCTCATCACCAACCCCACCCATAAAAAAGAGAGGAGAGAGGAGGTCCAAGGCCCGTGTTTCTTCTATGCTTTAGGTATCTCCACCTACTGGGAAGCTGAGTGAAGTCTTCATCACCCAGCTGGCCCTGGTGGTGCCAGAAGGCACCTAGTTTCCTTAAATACTGGATTGCAAACACCATTGTTCTCTCTTTCTCTGAAACCAATAGCTGTGAGCAGTCCCCTAGGTCAGAACATGCCTGTAAAATTACTCACTGCCGTTATTATCCTCCTCTCTGAGTTGCTGCTCTTCTGAGGAGTGGGATTGCTTTGACCCTCCTGCCAAGAAACAGGAAGCAAAGGTTTAGGAACACTTTTGTACATGTGGTGGTCCGTGGATACTACGCATGTAACCGGGAAAACGTGATGGAGGAGAGGTGGTGCTTGAATACGACAGGGGATTGTAAAGGTTGATGAAGACTGAGGAAGACCAGGGCAACGTGAGGTGAGTGGACACGATGGCACATGAAACGCGTTTTTGTCACAGACTAGGCACAGGACAAAGAGGAACAAGACTGATTTGTGTGTGCTGTGGGATTTTGAATTAACAACTGTTGTTTGTGGGTGGAAAAATGGTTTTGGGAATAAAAATATTTATTCCCACAGCTTCCACTGTGGGAAGCTGAATGAACACGTCTGCGCCGCGTGGCGTGGTGATCTGACAGAACATATGTTGGAATTACGAGGAAGAGGGCCACAAATAATGCTTCCCCTCGTTAGCAGTAGGAGTTTGCTGTCGCTACTCCTGTTCTCCTGCTGCTGCACCCCTTTGCAGCGATGAGAACTGAATGGTGTAATGCCTACCCAAGGGCTGGAACGCATCCACTGGTAGGTTCCCCCTTTCTTCTTTATAGAGCAGAACATCTGTGCTTCGGACGATAAATTATGGCAAGTGGAGGAGCTTAGGAAGATGCTTCCTTCCGCAGGCAGATTATCACCTCATTTTACTCTGACGAGTTTCTTGCAAATTCTGCTGTGTCTGTTACCATGACCTATTCCTGGATACTGATCAGACTTGCTCTGATTTTTGTGAGGATTATGTAGGATACTATTACAAGTATTTTCACATATGATACAACGCAAAGTCAAGCTGCCTTTCATTGGTGCTCAGTGCTGTGTAGGTTTTAGCTCTCAATTCAGACAAACATGAAGGCTAAGGAGCAAACTAAACCAGGGAAAATTGAAAATTAATGCTCTTCTGCATGTATGCTTTAAGCAAGAGTTAAAGTGCCGTGAAGTTTGCATTCAGTGCTGCCGACTCTTGCTGAAAAAGGCACGTTTATGTCAGTTGAAGATATATTGAAGACCCTGACAATTTTAGAGAGAGAAGCTGGGAACAGATCAGAAATCAATGAAAATACCTTGGTAATGAAAGGACAATCTTTTTTAGAGGATTTTGGTAGGTAAGTTGAAAGGGTAACAGCAAAGGCTGTCCATAAGAATAACTGCTGTGGTAAAACAATCTTATCCCCACCAACTGTGTGTTTGTGTTAGATGGAGTCTGTGATAACTACTAACTGGCTCCTTAGAAACCTTGTTTTTCTGCAAGTGTGAAGTTCAGGGTCAGGACCTACCTGTGATGTATCCTGTGCAGACTCCTACCAAAAGATCTTACGTAGCCCATAGGAAGAGAAGCGATGGCTAGTAAGTAGGGCTAATACTCTGTTCGCATGTTCGGAACACACCTTTGAGAGCCGCTGGATTCATCTTAGCGTCTGAGTTTTCTCATTTCAGGGCTTTAGAGGGGAACCCATTGCAGAGAGGAGTTGTGCTTCAGAGCTGAGAACACGGCTGATTTCCATAACAAGTGAGCTGCTGCAGTAGGAGCTGGCTCGTGAAGCCTTCGGGTTCGTTCGATATCATCCTGCGTTACGCAGACTGGGACTTGGGCACAGAGGCAGCGACTGTGACTTTCAAATGTCAGCCCTTTTGTTCATGCGCTGCCCGATGTGTCGGATTACCTGAAACTCCCATGGACCGCAGGGTTCCAGCAGGAACAAAACTGCCCCACGTGACTTCACGTGGCAAAATAAGATTAGGGAAGAATAACATGGAGTTCCTTCCTGACATTGACTGGCAAGCTTCACTTGCTAACTCCCACTGAAATCCCTCCAGGCTTGTGTGGTGTAGGACAGAGCAGAACCTCTCAGCAGAGGTACTAAATGGTGCAGAAAACAGCTCGGGTTGTCCCCAGCTGTACTAGAAAAAAGGGTTCCTCGAGGAGAGGTGGACCGTGGTGTCACTTAATGAGTTCAGTCTGCTTGCAGAGGTTCCTTCCTGCCCTTCAACGTGAAGATAGTAACCCTCTCTCTAGCCGTTTGTCCTTGAGGAGTGGCCATCAAAAGGGCATGTCCAGATTCCGCCTTTACAGGCACAGAGGTCGTCTTGCCATGACGCTGGGCATCTCCTGGTGTATCCTGAGAAAGCAAGGCACGTCACTCGTTGCCGTTGGAGCTGCTTTTTGATGTCGGGAGCCTTTCTCCTCTTGTTACGTGAGCTGGCCTTGCACTCCTGGCTCTAAGGGCAGTCTGCCATCCCTTCTCGTGAGTCTGGATGCCTTCCGTAGCCCGTGAGAGTTTTCATTCCACAAGCCTCACTGCTTGTCTTAGATTCAAATATTGGCTTCTGCCTCTTTCCCAGCCTGCCTCAGTTCTAATGCTTCACTAAGTTTCCGCTTCAGTTTTTGGGGACGGATTTATGTGGAATAAATATTGACAATATTGTGACAGGTTGGCATATCATTTTTCTTGTGTAAACACAATTATAATAATCTGTGCCTGGTTCTAAACCAGCGTTTGGAGCTCGAGGGCTGTGAGTGAAAGCAAGTCACGGTGGTCTAGTGTATGTAAACATTACCGGGGTTTGATGGATTTCCAAGACAATGTGGCAATCAACAGTATCTGCTAGAGCACAAGGAGCAAGGGGCAGGGTCAGATCAGCGCCTCCTTGGCCTGCCACAGCGGAGATGGCTGTCCTGTGTGCCCCCCAGCGAGGCAGCCGGGTTTCGGTGATCTGGCTGTGGGCACTGCGTGGCATTATGTGTGTGAGGTTTTTACGCTTGCTTTGGAAAAGGCTGGCTTCGCATGCTTTCCCCTCTCGTTTTGGCCAAGTCCCTGGAATAGAAATGTGTCCAGTAAATATTTAATTCTAGAGATGCTGCCAGAAGATCCCCTGCTCTGTGGTTGCTTCGAGGTTCATTAGTGCGAATCAGTTTTTATTATTTGTTAGAGCTGACCTTCCAGAAGCAGAGAAAATAAACCCGAGTAGTAATCAAAGACACGAGGTGAACTGCCAGGCTCTTAGTGGTGCCTAACTGCACACAACGCAAGCACACTACCTGCACCCCGTTACTTCCTGGGAGGGACCCCACGCCCCTGGCAGAGCACTGGGCAGTATCTCGCCTGTCTCTGGCTCAGGGTTTCTGCTTGCTGGTCTGGTTCTGTGCTGGGTGACAGGAGATGCAGCTCTGAAGCGTTACAGGCTTTGACTTTCTTCATCACGCTGTGTCATTTAACTACCCACCGAACTGCAGTACCACTTCTTGTTTTGCCTGCCTGAACATCTTTGCAGAGATGAAAATAGAGCAAGGAAAGAACAGCGGCTGCCAAGGCTGCGTTTCAGTCACAGACCACCTAGGAATGGATTAAAGGTGAATAACTGTTTTGCCTCGGGACAGTACTGCTGAACAGCAGGGGAGAGGGAGAAGGGAAAAAAGATAAAGGAGCATTGCTAAGAGATACAGGGGAGTGGTGGTACACTGGCCACGTGTGAATGCAAGCAAGTTTTAGGCCTGCTCGAATGGAAGGAGGGGTGCAAATGAGCCAAGAAATTGTGAAACAAGCAAGCAGAGGTACATTAGACTGCAGGGAGTTCTAATGAACGCATCGTACTGGAGAGGATGCCCTAGATCTGAAGAACAGCAAGTACAGATGGATATTGGAGAAAGCAAAGGTGTCTAAGGGAATGGTTAGGGTGCCTCGCTGGGTGATTTCAGCTGTGATGACAACCCTGAATCTGGTTTACAGCTGTGCCCTCTGTCTTCTTAGCGGTAGGGTCCTACTAGCTGATGGCTGTTACATCACGTTAGAGTTCATTGCAGCTCTGCCTCTAGCCCTCATCAGCTGGAGGGAACAGAAGAGGAGAAAGACCACAGTGGGCGAGTCAGCCCAAGAATGACTAAGCTGCTGTAGCAGTGACAGACAAGTACAACCCTGGGATGCACTCGGTGAACCGCTTCCAGCAGGGGAGGGGATGAGTAGCTCTGTCACATAGTGAGGGAGCTTTGCAGTGGTGGGAGTACTGCACACAGGTCTGGTCAGCCAGGTGGGGAATGGATTACCTGAACCTGGATGTGTGAGGAGAAGGGCCTCTGTGGTTAGCGACGGAACAGAGAGTCTCTCTCACTTAGTAAAATTTTGTTTAAAAAGTAGCTTCTCCTTATGTACGAAAAATGAACACTGCATATTTTGAAACACAGCTGTTTACCCTGCTTCCTATGGAAGTGAGACACCTGAGAAAGGGAGAACGCTTGGGGGGAACCAGAGGGCAGTGTTCAAACCTCAACCCCCTGGCTTTGAGTAAATGCAAGGTGGGGATCAGAGGATTGTTTCTATCTCTTCAAACGTTATTTTAGTCTGTGCTTGGCCCTTCCTCAAACATCTGCCCTTCGGCCAAAGTTCCTTGATCCTTTAGTCACAAACAGAAATTTATACCAATGTCGTCGCTCAGCAGCCGGCAGCTAGGATCCAAGGAATATTAGATGTGCGTAGAGCACACATCCCCTTTCCAGCAGCTTCTTGCTTGTGCGTATTCACTACGCAAACAATTCGTTCTCTGTCAGCATCGTGACAGTGTGCTGGCTTTCGTGCGTCCTCAGCATATTTGGGACCACTGCGGCTTTGGGGCAATCCTTTCAATTAGTGTGTGCGACTAAGCCTCAGGCTAACTCAGGTTATTTTAACCAAGAGCCTTTGCCCCTGTTCGGCTGTCGATATGAGCGTTAGTTAGTTCAGCTAGAGCAGGCACCCACCAGGGGCTGTTTCTCTGCTAGTTTGGTGCGTAGTATTTACGATCAGTAAATATCGGAGACGTCTGCGTAATAGCGATGGAAAAAGATTATGGAATTCAAGAGTCACCTACATAAATGTGTGAAAGATTGCCTTTGACACCATGGTCCCAGTTTCTAACCATCAGCTCTTTTCCTCCTACCCCTTTCCTTCAGTTATCTTCACTCTGATGTGATACATTGATGTTCTATTAAAAAAAAAAACTCTCAGTCAATTCAAGTCTAATGTGTACTGTCAGAGCAACAGCTTTTTTTTATCCCCCCCAGCTTTGTCTTTTTAGTGCTGTTTTAGGTCAAGTGCTGTCGTTTTACACCTGTCTGACCTTGTGAAAGGCTTCTCTGGGGTTGTACAAGGATAGGCATGGGTGGAACTCAGTTTTCAAAACCTTGCGTGGCTGTTGACAACGTGTGAGAAGGGAAGAGCCCTCTGCTTCCCAGACCCCAAATTAAGCCTGCAGAGCTGACAGCAAAGCAGTTTTTGTAATGGTACATGGAGCTCATTTATTATGAAATCAGAGAAGCAATAAATCTGGAAAACGCCCGTTACAAGTTTAGAGTAGTCTGGAGGGAAATCACGCTGCGAGCTCCATGCTGTGCTGCTGCTCGCTGGCTGTCCTCTAGACTTGGGCGAGGGTGGAGCATGGTAGGTTCTTCCTCTGACAGTTCCCCTCCCTGGTCAGGGGTCCTGCTCAGGGCCAGCTGTTAACCCGCCACAGCAGAAGAGCTCCCTGGCTTCGGCAGATGTTTTGCAGGTAGATGTGAGCTGTCTGGGCCAGCTGGCGTTCACGTGGCTGCGCTATCGGGGTCCCAAGGTGTGTTTAGGAGAGGGCACCCGCGCGGCTTTCCGCTCATCTGCAGCACCCACGTTACCCGCTTGTCCTGCCTGTGGATACCCTGTAGACATACCCAACGCACTCGGTAGCCTCTGCAGATGAAGGGTGCTGAGGAAGGTCTGAGTCGGGTGATAAGGTCGGGTTTGTGGTGGTACAGGCTCTGTGTGACTCCTAAACAGTAAGTACTGGAGTTTGTAACTCGGCATCTCCTGTGCCAAGCTTTTCCTGTGCTGGCACCAGCCAGGAAGCCCTGGTCAAATGCAGGATTTCTCTGCTCTGCTATTCATCAAGGCGCACAGTTTTCTTCAGCTCTATCATTGTTTCCGAATTCATGACCAGAAAGAAAGAGAGGCCCTGCAGATCGCGTAGGCTGTGGGAAGTGGCAGCGCTGCTGAGATAACACAGTTGGTACCAGTACGTCCTGCTCCTGCACTCTCCGAATTACTGTGGTTAAAACAAACCAACCAACCCCCAAAACTCTCCAGTCCTGGGACCCTTTAGGCATGCTTTCCTGTTCGATGCTGGAAAGGTTTGAGGAACAGGCATTGTCTGGTTTTTAGTTTCACTGCTGCTTTTGAGCAGATTGCTTTAAAAAGCAACACAACACAAAGCAAAATGGGCTTCATCCATTGTCACAGGAGAAAACATCTCGAGGGAAGACAAAGCTGGCCTGGAAGGAAGAAGCAACGCTTCAGGCTGCTATTTGCAGGTAGCCTCCGTGACCACGTGTTGCGACTCAGCAGGTTGTTTGGGGCAGGAGGGTGGATTCAGCGAGCTGAGCCCTTAGAGGTCAGTGATGGGAAACAACTGTTCTTTATGCTGCTGCAGCTGCATTGGTTTGTTTTCTTAGAAACTAAGGGTTTACCCTGACCTGGCTCCCACAGAGGGCCCTGGGAGAGCTCTGCCTAATGGAAAGGACTGCAGGGTTGAGTTGCGATGAGCAGTTACACTGTGTACACCGTGCCTTCCACTCGTGGGCCGTGGTGTCCAGAATGAGGTGTTGCTAAGCTGTGCTCCCTGGCACCAAGGCTGGGGCTGCGTTTTGCCAGAGGCTGTGAAGCTGCGCGGTAACTAAAAACTGTTCTCCGAGCAGCCTGGTTAAACATGAGAAGGGGTATGAAACGAAAAGAAAGCACTCCCAAGGGCTGGCATGTGATGACATTAGGTGTACTCAGCTGTGGGCAGTGTAGTAGGTCTGCTGCAGAGGTGGAAATGGAGCTGAAGTCTTCTGTGCTGTCAGTATGTGCTAAAAAATATTTCAAAATCTTTCCTTTTCTCTTTTTGTTCTCGCCTAACTTCTCCAGTTCAGTGCAGGTTTGTGTTTATTCCGGTTTGACCTAAAGAGCAGTTACTTGGCCGTTTTAAATGGACTCTCTGAAGGCATGAGCCAGCTCAGCCATTTGTTCCTCGGTTTCTTTTCTCTCCCTGCCTTCTGCCCTGGAGTATGGAGATGGAGAAGTGGAAAGGCAGGAGGGGCAGTTGTCTGTGATCCTGCTCTCCTCAGCCGTAGCAGTAAACAGGGAGGTTTGGTGTGGCTGCATTGTTTTGAAGCGCACAGGGACAAGAAAGCCTGAAAAATAACTGCTATGTTTGTGCTTGTTGGGAACGCCATCATAAATTAAAAGCTTGGGAATGCCTTGTTCGTGTGCAGTCTGTACCAGAACATCGTCAGCATAAGCAAGGAACCCATCTTTCGTCCAAGTACCTGGTAGCCATGGGCTCAATCCCTTTTTTGGCATTATTTTTTCCTTCCCCCTCTGTTCCTCTAACTATCCATTTTCTGCAGCTGAACACGTGGATGTTCCAGTAGTGCTTGGGCTGGGGACAGTAGTGACTGCTCAGGGACTCGTCCTCTGCTTGATTTTCAGAGGCAGAAAGACTGGCAGTGTCAAAGCGGGACAGTGCGGTGGGGCCTGGCCCCCTTCAGTCTTCTCCAGCCACGCGCTCACTTGGACCCTGGCTGTGGGTCCTGGTCAGGGCAGAGTTTCGTGAGGCTAGATTGGAGATCAGGGCAAGCTGTGCGGGGTCGGCAGTCTGTGGGACTGATGTGGATGCAGAAACTCGGTTTCTGTTGAAGCTGATGTGCAGAGCGGTGAATAAATCTCTGCTGACTTAAGCTCGGTGCATTGTGACGCGCGCGTTGGAGAAGTCACTCTAACGGGTTTCAGGCTCGTTTTCTGCAAGGGCTGGACTTTATCAACACTGCTAGCACAAACTGTGATAGAAGAGGGGACTGGGACATAGGAAGTCCTCTGTGACAAGCCTGGCGAGGGTGGGGAGAGGTGGTCCTCGCCAGACTGTTGGAAGATTAAGTCTTGGGCTCATGGGCTCTGTGCCTTTACTTACCTCAGAGCTCACATTATAGCCACGGGCATTCAGCCAGCCATGCTGGAAACTGCATCCTATCTTATCTCTTTTGGTTATTTTAATCCATTTGAAGGTAAAGAATCAAAACAGAACCTGGGACCTCAAAATCTGCAGCTGCAGGAGGCAGCTCTTAATGGCAGCGGTGCCTCTAGTTGCGGCACCAGGTTCCTTTTGAAGCCTTTGAAGTCAACAGGGCTGGAGGGAGAAAGCATGGTGTTGTTTCTTTAAAAAGAAACACACTTCGGCTCTGTTTGCAGCTGGCGTTTTAATGACTGAGGGTTAAAGCGTGTTTTATTTGGCCTTTGTTTTGAGCGCACTTCACTCCCCTCGGGGGGACTCGAAGCCAAGGCACAGCTTGACGTGTAGCAGGCTGCAGCACGCTAATGTAGCCATCACCCACCTTGTCTTCTGCTTCTCCGCGGAGCTCGGCGCTCACCGCGTGTGTCCCCCATCCCACCAGTCTCCTGACCCCACCGGGTTACTCGCCTGGCGTCTCTTTGCATGCCCGGGGTCTCCGCTCGCACAGCAACAAGCCGTTTGTGGCTTGGAGTGAACTGAGGTAAACTCGGTGTGTAGGCCCTGGAGACCTTCTTTTCTAATCAGATGCTGTTAAATTGCCGTGGATCTGATAAAGGGAAAGAAGCTCGGTTTGTAAAGGTGCAGAGAGGCTCTTAATAGCATTCAGTGTAGGGCTCAATAGTTTAGCTGCTTATCTGAACATCTGGCCTAAATACTTGTGCAAATCGGACCCGTGGGTATTTTTTTTAGCGGTATTGGCATTAGAAGGAGGGAAGGTGGATCATGCAGTTCATAGGTTAGAGCTTGTTTTCCTGTTGATCCTGGGAGCATCAGCCATCCTGCTGGCAGCACCGAGTACAAGAAAAGGTGCTTGGCCACAGTAGCAGTGGCCGAGAGAAGGGTTTTCCCAGAGGGTTTAATTCTCTGCCCTGCTGACACAGGTACGAGACTTCTGAGTCTGTGTTCTCAGTCAGACTTGTCGTTTGTCCTTCCTGTTGGGCAGAGCTTTTGCTGCACCCATGTCCCCTTAGGAGGGGTTTAAGAGTACTCTGACACGAGACAATGGGGTCGTCCTTCCAGCCACGCACTGGGTAGCCCCCGCGTGGTGGCATCTTCAGCAAACCACATCAAACTGGTGGGGCAGGCACCTGTAAACGCTGAGCAGCACCTTTGTTTTGTTTTTGTCCTTGTTTTGTACTCCCTGCCCCTGATTATCAGGGTTGTGACACTTTTTGATTAGCAGTCCCCATCAGCTGATGCAGCCAGCTCGCTCGAGCAACAGGAAGATAGGCTAAATTCCATTTATTTATTTATGTGACAGAAAGCAGTGCTTTGCAGTGACAGTTTTTTAA
>NW_010412526.1:100913-106803 GCF_000710305.1 Buceros rhinoceros silvestris | reverse complement strand
AGCGGGGAAAGAGGGGACATAACTTTATTAGTAGGACAGATGTCTTAAGGGGTTTGTGCTTGTTTGACAGATAAGCTGACAATCCTTCCAGCTCAGACTGCCTTTCTGCACATTATTTCCAGTGTTCCTTGAAAAATTATCAGAATTACACTGTGTTACCGCGTGAACCAAATTTCAGCGAGTATCAGCTGTTGAGCGTCTCCAGCCCTTATTGTGGGCTTGACCTGGAATCGCTTTCTCTTAGAGTTCACAGAGTATGGGTTAAGGCAAGTTCTTTAGCACTACTGACTTAAAGTGACAGAGCAAGAATATTTCGCTCGGTTCTTCCTGTATAGCTGTTCTTGCAGAGCTTGAAACGGAGAAGAGGGTGGTGAATGCTTTTGTTAGAGTATTGGGCAATGTGCTGCTGGAGAAGTCTGTATGCTGGCCCTGGCTTTGCCGCTGCTTTCTCTGCGACCTTGGACAAGTTCTTTGCTCGCTCTGTACGTATCAGACATGAGGGTAACACCTCTCTCATTTTTACAGGTCTGTAAGTACTCGAGGGGTCACGGAGGCAGGAAGTGTCATCAACCACATATGTGCCATTGTATCACCACACTTGTGCAGTGCCGTAAAGAAAAAAAACTTAAGAAGGGAAGATTTTTCTTGTGTCCCCTAAAATCCTGACAGCCTATTGTCACCCATCCACTCGATGCAGCATCACCGTCAGTCAGCCCAGCTGCTTCTCCTGGATGCCTGGAGTGGGATAGTGCCCTTTGGGGCAGGGTGGGAGGGTGTGACTTTTGGCTTTGCTGGGGTTTCTAACTCTCAGGACACTGGTGGGAAAACTGATAGTTGCCATGTCTTCCGTATGTGTTTGCCCTCTCTAGTTTTTTCCCTGGCTGTCCAAGTTCCTTCTGAATAAGAGCAGTAGGGAGTAGCGTAAGGCTTCTCTATTACCGGGTGTTTCCCCTCCTTCCCCTTGCTTTCTGTGCCTGGGAAGCGAGTGCCTGCAGTGGATTCCCTGCAGCACCTGCATTATTGCACAGACACGCTCGTGACACTTGAATAGCAGCTGCCAGGTACCGCAGACTTACACAACTACGAGCAAATCCAGCAGGGCTGTGAGCGAAGGGGTGAGCGGATGGGAAAGCAACGGGCAAGACTGTCCTATCAGGCAAGGCCACCATAAGTACTGTCTGCTCACTTCACTGGCGACACTGTTGGCTGTCGAAGATCTGCTTGGTGGGGATAACCCGTCCGTAGCCAGCAGCCCTCCTGCCCGCGACTCCTCAGAGAGCTCGGTTTGTCAGTTATTCACAGCGAGGAGCAGAGGAAGCCTGCTGAGATGTCCCTGAAGACCCTCTCTTACTAAGTCCTGAGGACCGCCTTCTGTTTTTTGTGACACACATACTTGGGGCACTGAAAATATCTTTGCTGCAGTAGGGTCACAAACCTTGTGGGTTCTGTCAGGTGACTTAGCGTGATGGCTCTGCTCAGTCCTGTGGCAGCAGAGGGTACTGGGGAAAGACTGTGCAGGTGGTGGTGAACAGGCACTGACTGCCTGACTGGGATGGGTAGTCAGGTAGGCGCCCGAAGCCTGACACCACCGACTGTCCTCCTGGCCCTCTCTCTAGGGAAGCTCTAGCTTGTGGAGCTAGCCGCCAGAGGAGACTGAGTGGAGGAAGACCAGCTGCGCTGAAATTCCTCCCACAAAAATTACAGCCCTCATTTGTCAACGCGCTACCCCTTCAGTATCTCTGTTCTGTGGCTCTCTGACACTCCAGAGAAATTCATTAACTCGGAGCCGCTCATAAAAGGCTCTTTATCCGATGGCACAAATGTTTCCAAACTCGGGAGTGTGGGCTGCGCCTGGAGTACTGTCCTCCTGCTGCTCGCGGAGGTCCTGGAGCTGTCTCTGGCGTTTGGACAGCGTGTTAGAAACCAGCCAGCAGTAACTTGCTTGTGGCTTCGATTGCAGTACGCCCGGCGCACCGCGGCCCTGCAGATACATTGGTAGCAGGAGTCTGGCATTTGAGAGCTGCCGCAACGTGACTGGAAAATTGCAGTGTTAGTTGTCCCTCCTTAACGCTTGTTGACAGAGCTTTATTGGGTTGTGATAGACTACGAGGAAATAGAGATCGTAAACTCCGTGTCGACCAGACCATTGTCTGGTTCCTGGAAAGCATGAAAGCGCCTCTGCGATTGGGAGGAGTCCTTTGCGAGACTGAATGCTCAGAAAGTTTAAAGAATTTTTTTTTTAAAAAAAAGGAAGAACTTCTTGCAGAAGCAGTTGCTTTTACTCTGTAAAGGTGGAAAACCATTTCTTATGGAGCCAGCTGTAGAAAATAGCATCACTCTTTTTTAATTCATTCATGATTGTCATGTTCTTAAAATTCTCTCTGTGACAAGTCTTTTGTGTTTCCTTAAACTTGCTGAAGGGTTTATTGTGCTGGGTTTGACAGGTTAATGATCAAGTGGGAAATCGCACAATACTTGTTAATGCAGTTTCTGATGAGATAAAATTAACTCTTTCCTTTCTACAGCTGATATCAGAAACTAAATCTAGAGTTTGGAGGTAGGTGAGAGGTTGTAGCGGGTAAGTGCCCAGAAGACTGCCTAAGGTCGGTGCTCCCTACTCACCTGTGGTGTTGAGGGTAGCAAAAGAAACATGAACCTTCACGCCAAAGAGTCAACACCGAAGTAATGGGGTGTTGGAGGATCATTGGATGGGGTGCTCTAGTGACAGATTTTTTTGGTCTAATGCAGGATCTCTTGAAGTATCTCTCTCAGAAGGTCGGGATTGGAGTTCTGCCTGTCTAGCAGAGGTGGCAATACGTGGTGGTCTGCTTGCTGGTTTGAAAGACTGAGCCTGTTTGAAGCTGACTGCCACCTTTGTGTATCCAGTCATCAGCTTCCTTGTGGAGGCTTGGGTTCGGCGGAAATGTCTGTGCTTCGGGCGGTCTCTGACAGCGTGACGAGGGCAGCAGTATGGACAGCAGCACTGACATGGCACTGCGATAATGCCACCAGTTATCAGCAAGGCAGTGAGAGGAGGGAAGGCTTTTGCTTTGGCCAGTGCTGGTCTAGAGTTGGGGTGCTGAGAGGAAAAGTCTTCCTGGCCTCTTCTCAGTCCTCGTGGTCTGTGCATGTATTTCAATAACTTATGCTTTTCCTGTTTGAACAGAGCCTGGAGAACAAACTGTTCTTCTGGAATCCCGTAGTTCGTTTATTCCCAGTAGGTTCCAGTGGGAAATCAAACCGACAGCCTGTCCGCTTCTGAGCAGTGGCCCTCACTGTGTTTCCTGACACCTCCCAGTCTCCACTGAACCTCGGGACATAACTGCCAGGCTGGAACATGCAGGGGAATGAAGCTTTGCTGAGATCTAAAAAGTACGTGAATTACAGTTGGTTCTGGGTGCACAAAAGGCTGTGCTTTACTGTAGGAGCAGCTCATTAGATTAAACTGCTTTTAGAAATTGAACTTTTTATACAGATGCAGAGTTTCAGCTCCTAAAAGCACCTCATCAAAGCATCTTAGTGAACGGGTGACAGCTGTACACCTGAAAATCTCTGGGTGCGTGGGCACAGATGCCAAAAACTGATTTCCCTCTGGGGCCAGGAAAAGAAAGCAATTCTTTAATCTCCTGGTTGAATTTGCATTTGACTTTTCTATCATTTCATGATACTTAAACGAATTAGTAACTGAGTCCTGCAGTGCGGGGTCTGGAGAACATTCCCAATGTGCATACGCTGAAAAGGCATAAAACAGTTTTAACTCAGGTGTTGTAGAACTCTTAAAAACGGGTTCTGTAATACGCACAGCGAGAAAGGGAGGTAATAGCCAGATGACAGGCGGGAAGGACTGATTTACCGACATAAAAATGGGAGGGGACCTGGTATAATGGTATCTGGTGAGTAGAAGGTCTCCTAGAAGTGCTAGTTGAAATCCTGGTTGAATCTTAATCCTGGAGCTCTAGACTGCAACTCCATTTTCTCTGTGCCTTCCCAAATAGAGAAGGACTAGAGTTATACTCAGGTGGGCAGAAAACCGTGTAGCTGGGGCCGACAGATCAGAGCAGGCTGTGGTGGAAGGGGGAATATATGAAACAGAAAGTTATTTTCAAAAACGTAGTAGTTTCTTTAAAAGATAAAACCCCCTGGGATAGTTGTAAAAATGAGTGGGGATAGCTTCCCTGATCAAATAAATTCTGTTGTGTGTGAATAAAGACCTTGTGACGGTGTCAATATTTTATGAGTCTCACCGCAAACTGCTTTACGACATGAGGAGAAAGGTAGGGAGAGAATTAATCTGATGTTTGTTGTTTCTCTGAAGACCCATATAGCAATCCTACTGTGAGGACAATTATAGCACACGCTGGCAACACGTCTTTTGCTCTGTTTTGAGAAGATCTGCCATAGGAGTCTTGTGGACCTGACCAGTGTCTCAAATAAGAGCAGTAGGAGTCAGTGTCTTAACTAGCTGGATACCTTTGCTGTCCTTGCTCGGGGTGTGCAGATGCCGCAATGGCAGAAACTGGCCCTTCTTAAAAGCTGGTGGGGCTTAGGATGTAATTCATGAACTGGAACAAGAGTGTTCTTGGCTCACCGGGGAGTTTCTGCAAATCGGAGCTGCTCTCCATGGGAGAAAGGGCATCCAGCCTCCCACGGGTAAGCAGCGGCAAGGAATCAACCTTGGAGTTGGAGAATTCAGCCTCCTTCCTTGGAGGAGAATGGACTTTCCTGTAAATTCTTCAAACCGCCCCTTCTGTGAAACAGAAGTTGTGATGGAGGAGCTCTGGCAATGCCTTGCATCCTTGGAATCCCGAGACCAGCCTGGCTTTAGGCCACGGCGTGGTGCTGGGGCAGCGTTAGTTCCGTGATCAATGGTGACCTCTGCACCTTGAGCAGGTGTCAAGCGTGGTTCCAAAAAGTGCTGCACATATGCCCGTGGTCAGTCTTAAGGACAGAGGTGAAGGTAATAAGTAGTCTGGGACACTATCCACTTGCCTAAAGCCTTTCTCACGAGCAGCGTCGGTTCCCACGCTGTCCATCTCCTGGCCGTGCTTCCCGTGCTGTGTCTTCTGCCGTTTATTCAGCAGCTGGGCACGGTGAAACTGGAAACAGTGTAGAGGGCCCAAAGGTGTGTAACTGCCCGGCACTTGCTGGTGGTGGGTCATTGAATAACCTGTGTCAGGGAACGCAGGAGTGCGGACGTGGAAACCTCCGGTGCTTAGGTGAGGCGAGGTGTAGACTGGCCATCCTTTCAATGAGAAGAGAGCGTGGAGAAGCGTGTGGTGTCTGCTACATCCGTAACAGACCTTGTCGCTGAAGAGGGGCTGGACTGAGCCCCTGCTGGGTGAAATGGCACTGCAGTGGGACTGAGGCCGTTCTGCAGAGCTGGGCAAAAACTGAGAGGCCGTGGCAGAAGGTTATTCGTCTCCCCTGAGGGAATTGCACCTACTGTTACTAAGATGATTTTTGGTGTCGGGGGTCTTTGACTGCCTCCAGACACTTCAGGGAGCCGTGCACTTGAGCCCATTTTCCGTCTGCGTTCAGACCAAGGGCCAACCTTTTCTCCCAGAAGTGGAAGCTCTTACTGCTGGGTGCATCTGTTGCTCCTGGACGCTAATGTCAGGCACTCGAGCTGAGATGCTCGGAGGAGTGGAGAAAGGCGTGCTTGCCAAGGGACACTTTGTGATCAGCCAAGGTTCTTTACTATTCAGTGTCAGCTACGCTGACTTCACTTCTAGCAGCTTTTATGATGGTGTATAGGGTGGTGGACTTGGGACAATGTACTTTTTAAAGCTTTCTTTCTCTAACCCCAGGAAATCACCCCGCTCACATTCCTTGAGTTAAAGGCATGGGAAGTAACCCAGCCTTATTTTCCTGCTTCTGTTGTTTTCAATTG
>NW_010412526.1:87085-100843 GCF_000710305.1 Buceros rhinoceros silvestris | reverse complement strand
TTTCCCTTCCTTAACTCTTGGGGATAGATAACTTAATTCTTGTGCTAGATAACTGCTAGCATCTAAAGGATGCTGTGAGTCTAATTCCTGTTGCTCAGACCGGATGTGTGCATAGTTGCATGAAATCACGATTAGATGCTGGAGTCTGCCCCATCTGTAGTGGTAGGAAAGGGTGGGGAGGCTGAACGTGCTCTAAGCCCTGGGTATTCACTGCTATTGCATATATATTCAAAGTCCGATAAAACCTGGTGCTGATTTTCCAACACATTTCTCTTGGAAGGAAGCACAGCTTGCTCTCAGCCAATGAAGCGGCCATTTGTAAGGCAGTTCTTCCTGGTGTGTTCGGTGTTGGCCATCAGATACAGCAATATTTCACTGTAAAGGAGAGATTTTGGGGGTGAATTGGATCTGTGGGGTTGGGCAGTGTGACGGGTTGCCTACTGAGCCGTGTTTGAGACTGCTAAAAACTCGCCTGAGGGGCGATGAACGTTAGTCAGCAGTGAGCTGGCCTCTGCAGCCCCCGCTGCCTTCACCGCCCATGTGGAGGTGGTCCCAGGACAAGCACGGCGTTCAGTACAGACCTGCCAGCTGAAGGGACGGCACGTGCAGTTTGTTACCGAGCAGAAGTTACTTCTGAGGCAGAAAACACTGGGAAGGAAACAGCGGTTTGCCTTCAGGTTCTCTGAGAAGGCAGTGTGTAATCCTTCCAGAAAACGTGCGGGTGTTTGTGCTTCTCCATCCATAACACTCTAGCCCTGGCCCCTGCTCTGCTCTCTGCTTCTCCAGCTCCATTTCTTCTGCCCGTTCCGTTCGGACTCTGCCGCTTCTGAGGTTCCATCACACTCTCCCTTCTCTCTTCCTTTTTTTTTTTTTTTGTATGTTGTTCACAATGTCCCTAAAGTTTTGAAAGTTTCAGGTAAACATGAACCCAACAAATAAACTGACAAAGGACCACAGGAGAAATTCTGTCCAGCTTCTGGTAATAGCAGAAGTCTTGGACAAGCTCAGCGGCACTCAGTACTCTTTGTGACGCCGGGCATTGTCCCAACCAATGGCTTAGCCTCAGGTGGTGGAAATAGTTGGGTTTACCAGTCGATTTCTGAAATAGAAGGGGGTTTGGAGGTTTTTTACCCATAAGCAAAGCAGGTAGAACTGAGTTGGCGTGTTTTGCGGTTTGTCTTCTAAGAGTTACGTGGCTATTTGCTGGAACTTTTGAATGGAACCATTTTGGGCGAATGTTCTGCCCTTGTTTAGCAGATGCACTAGATGTCCTGAGGAGAGCAGTTGGTCGGTGTTACAGCCTGCCTTGGAGCTCTCGGTGGTGGGAGGCAGCCAATGGCAGAACAGGCCCATCTCCTTCTGCTGCTCTAGTCTGTCCTGTTGCTGTATTCTGCTGGCTTTGTGCTGCCTGTCTGGAATTAAGACTTTCAGCATCCTTTCCCTTCGCCTGTTGTTCACTGATTTCACCAGCTCTGCGGCAGGGTGCATTAGAGCATTTGGGCTTTGCGTGCCCCACGTGATGGATCAGTTAGCGCTGCTGCCAGCCAAGGACCGCCTGCTCTGCCTCTGAAGGGCTATCTCCTATGTGTTCATGACTGATGGGCATCGAGGGCTAAGAAGAGTTTAATGATCTTAGAGATAAAATTAATCATTCTCTCGAGTTCTGTCTGCTGATAGGGTTAAACTGACAGGACTAGAGAGCTGGATCCAGTATGTTTATCCTATCTAAAGCAGCTTAGGAGCTTGCTGTCAGATTTAGACCAACAAATGCTATCATCAGGCCTGGGTAGCACGGCAAGGAACCAATCTGTGATTTCAACCCACAGCCATCGATCTGATCTCATACTAGAAGATTTTACACACTTGGCGTCATTTTTTATTATTAATACCTCGTGATAAATTCTTTGTTTTCACGTGGCTTTCATTTCCCAGGCATAAAGGCAATGATGACACCTAGTTTCAGATAGGAAACCCTCTCTCGACTATTTTTTTCCTCTTTAAATTATCCCAGTTATCTTCGACATTCAAAATATTTTTCATCAACTCGTTTTGTAGCATACTAATGTGTCTCTGCATAATACAAGTGCTGCTCCATGGAAGGCTTGCTAGGCCAGGGCAAGTGCACAGGTACTGTGCTCTGGAGACGGAACGTCTGATGGCATCGCTAAATATTTCAGCAGTGATGCAGCAGATGACGATGGCAGGGAAAGTAGATTGCGAGCTAATTTGTTTGTGATCCGTATCATCCGCTACAGGAAAAGTCAGTGACTCTTTGGGGGATGTATTAAGAGGACTACTGTGTATACGATAACACAACAAAAGCAAGTACTGCTGTTCAGTGCCCTTGAAATGTCAACAGCACTGCTGTATCAATTTCAGGGTAATACGACATTTTTTGAAGAGAAAGGGGGGAATGAACTACAGTCTGTGAGGTCTCTTAGGTCCTTTGCTGTCTTGCTGTCATGTTACAAACAATTCTGAAAATAAGTAATCCCTGGGGTTTTTTCTGTCTGTCTTCCTCAGATTAGGTTACTTGAAATATTTGTAATTTGCTGTTTGATTTCAAAGTCCGGTTCCGTGGCGTACAGTATCCCCTTGGGGAGGTTAGGATGATATTAGGTCTATTTTGAGTTCACCTCAGAAAACCTATTCAGCTGCATAATCTCTGGTAACGATCTGTGTGACAATAAAAGTACATGCTCAATTACAGACTCAAAATTTTCCACTAGCTAGTGAAATTTGGATTTATTTTCTTTAAATCCTGCCCAATTCTCGGCGGACCCAGCTTATTTCAGTTCTTGGAACTCAAACTCTTCCAGACGGTGCACCTCCAGCAAAGCGAGGTTGGTTGGTTTGTTTACGTTAACATTTGGGTTTTTACAGTGCCGTAATGCCAATATTCTCAGTATATCCATCTAATACATCTGACGGTGAGAAAAATCAGGTTCAAGATCCTAGCAAAACCCACCTTGGGCCATAACGTATCGATTCAGGAATCTGGCTTCCTGCCATTTCTTGGTGCTTAATGGAAATCAGTGATGCAGTCTTGTGGTCTGGAGCTTGGATAACATTTTCAATACACAGCCCTCGAAAGTTGACCCTGAAATGTTTTCCTTCAGGTACTGCAAAGCGACTGGAAGTGTAACGTGTGCAGTGAAAAGCTCGTGTGTAGCAAAGTAGCCAAGTGATTGGAGCTCTCAGAAGAGAATGGGGTTCATCTTGGCTAACGTAAAAATATTTGCTTGGTTTGATCCGGGAATCATGAAGCCACACGCTTGTGTGAAAGAACGGGGAGCCTCAAAGAAAGCCCAAGGCGGATGGTGACAAGGGTCACCATAAAGAAGGCGGAATGAGAGGCACAGGAAGAGTGAACTAGTGCGGCTCCAAAGGCGGAAGGGCAGGAGAAGGGGGCTGTGTCTCATGGCAGGCCAGCTCGTGTCGTGTGCTTTGGATTATAAACAGAGCCAGTCATAACCGTTGTCGGCGAGTTGGCTTACACTTGTCTTTATAAACAACTCTGAAGAGCCTTGAGAGTGTCTCTATAAAATCTTTATTGTCTTACCGTAGACATTTAAATTCAGTAGGGTGCAGCTGGAGGCCAAGGAATGTCCCGTGAGCTGTCTGTACGTTCAGTTAAAATCTGGTTGGGAATTTGCCTGCTGAGAGGTGGTTCTTGTGTTGTGGAAACCACATCCGTGCAGAGGTCAGCGTGCCCGAGCAGCCTGACCATAACATAGGCTAGCGAATCTCGGACTTCTCAGTCAAAACCATGCGCAGGCTTTTAAAGGAGAGTACCCGGGTGGAGTCCAGTCAGACCCCTCGGAGACTGACTGGCATGTTAGAGGCAGCTGTGCACCATCGCTGCGATCTGCCGTGCATGCTGTCCCTTCATCTCTTCGGTACAAGCCACTGCTGTGCTTCAAGGGCTCAAACTTCGCTGGTGGTGCTTGATCGGTTCTGTTTATTAAAGATGTGGCTTGGGATGGGGGTGTTAGTAGGAAGGAGTATAGCTTGTGGGCAAGCTGCCCTGGCTTGGTTTGAAGCCCACAACAGAAGGAGCAAGGAGGTCTTCTCTAAATCAAAACCAAAGTATCCATCTGTATGCCATTCTTTCTTCAATTTTACATTTCTTCGCTCATGAACAAACAAGACCAGCCTAACCCACAACCTCCCAAAAAACACACACTCTAAATTCTTGGAAAATAACGATTTTTGTATCTTACAGGCTGTATTTAGGGCACTCATTTCTGCCTGCTGAACTACTGGAGAAAGTCCCTTTTTTTCCCAGATAAATAAGCCTTTTGTTTAACTAGACAAATATTTTTATTTTCCTGGTGACCCAGAGGTGACTCCCATGCTTAAGTGACCGTGGAAGATAAGGGGTGATGCGCTGCATGTGTCTGAGTCCGGGGGTCCCAGAAATACTCCCAGAAACACTAAGAATCAGGGTGCATTGTGGTGGGGGGAAGCAGAGAGGGGTTGGTCTTCATGAGTTTGCTTGTTTCGCACGGATGTGTTTTCTCACAGCCGTCAAAACACCACCAAGCAGAGGTGTTGGGAATGTCCTGTTGAGTGCAGCGGGTGGGCTGTTGGGAGAGGCAGAGCACTGGGAAGATGGGGAGAGCAGGTAGTGGCTGCGAAGAACTGGGATGCTGCAGGGCAGGCTGTAGAGGTCTGTTCTGCCGAGATCATGTGGGTAGTACGGGTCCCAGCACAACTTCGTCAAAATTAAAACAATGCAGCAAAGCCAAGTAAACAAAGTCCTGCGTCTGTCATGGGTCAGCTCAGCACGTGTGTTTGGTTGTTAAGTGAGTTAGTGTGTATTAAATGGGGGTTTGGGTGTGTTTCAGAGCGGTGGACTAGTTCTCGGGGGGTCTGATAGAAAACCTAAGCATTTGGCTTCCTCCCCTCGCATCCCTTCCATCAGACAGGGAAGGAAATAGGATATAAAAGGTGAATCGAGCCTGTTACTCGACTTTTCACTGATTACAGCTTCCTTTAGCTTCGGAGGCTTTGTGGAGAGTCAAAACCAACAAAAGCATAACCAGACCTCTCAATCCGACCAATGTTCAATTACAACGTTTCCTATTAACACCTCTTAAATTAACACCTGTGGTATTGCCTTACCCAAACAGCTCCTCTCGCCTTGGGAGCACGTGGGCAGGTGGGACTGACATGGAGACAACTCCAACGTCCATACCGTCCTTTGCAGAACAACTGGGTTTGCTGGAATATCAGGGCTTTACTTAATTTTCTTAACTAAATTCATTGTCTAAGTTACCCAATCTATCGTGTATCTGGGCAAATTTTGCACAGTCCTCAATGTGATCTTGACATCCTTCGTGTGTGAAGTTGTGAGTCACGCACGGAAAGTCTAGGAGCTTTCACCCACTTCCGTGACCTCCAAGAGATGCACCTGCTCTTGAAGTCCTGTTTGAAGAGCTTGTATTTCAGAAGGATCGCGTCTGGTTGCTGGAGTCTGACCAGAGGAACCTCTGTGGGTCAGAGGTAAACGCTTCCAGGGGGATGAATTCACTCATGGCACAAATGAAGTTTCGCTAGGGTCAGCTAAGTGCGCTGGAGCGCTAGAGGTGCCCCAGCCAACCCCCTGCGCAGTACTGCTCGTGAGAGCTGTGGCAGTCCCGGCCCTCTCTTTGGAGCACCTTGGTCCTTCCGGAGGCTGCCGCAGCCAGCTGGAAACAGGTCGGACTTGCAGCTTGCGCGCAGCACTCTGTGCTGAGGAGAGGCTTCTGGCTGCCGTGCCATCTCTGCAGACAAGAAGCTACTGGAGTTGAAGGAGACAGCCTGGTTGCAAAGACTTGTGTGAAGATGCACAGAAACTTGGTTGCCATGGAGATTCGGTGAGGTTGGAATGTCCTTCCCTACGGTCTGATTGTTAGTGAAGGGCACTGGGCTGTGCCTCACAGAGAACATTTTGCTGGGATCCTGATAGACTTCCAGGAACACTAAGGCACGGAAATACTTCTCCTAGCCGGCGTTAAGCCAAGATTTGGACAGGACAGTACATTCTCCTCTTCTTAACCTTGTTGCTCAGTAACCAAAGAGAACAGGATCTCACTGAAATTCCAGCAGAAAAATTAATTAATAAATCAGGGACAGGGAAGTAGCATTTATCAGTTTGTTGTAGGAATGTTTCCTCTTGAGAGGCTTACTAAAAATACTTCTGTATTGGTAATGGTCTGTTCTCTAATAAAATCATGATTTAGAGGGTTTAATTACTAAAAAAAAGTCAGAAATGGTTTATTGTGTATGGCAATAAGCTTATCAGTGGGAAAGAATGCATGGCAGGTTTTCAGTTACTACAATCGGGAAATTAATGGAGATGTTGAGGAATAAGGTGTGAGGCATTAAAATTAAGAAAGTAGCATCGCCTTTTTTTGCTCTCAAAGAGGGGTGTAGTGTTTTATGTTTCTACCTCAGCTATGTGTTTAAAAGGCAAATTAGAGAATCATTTTGTATTCAACTGGAAGAATGAGTTTATCTGGGACAAAATACTTGTTTGGCTTTCCCCTGGGGGAACCGGGGCATCACATCAAGAGATCAACAGATTCCAGGGCTGGAAAGGTGAGGTGGTCACTGAACTACGCAGGATGGGTGGCTTCAGTGAAATGTTTTTATTGACTCTAATTCTTGAACAGAGACGAATGGCATAAGGCTTCTTTTAGTGTTTTCAGGCAGAATATCACTGCTTCACTCTCAGCAAGTAACTTCATGCTGAATACAGAATTTGGTTGAGAGATTAGAGTAGGTAGCTTTTGCTCCCTGCAGGCTTCCTAAGGAGGCAAAAAAGTTTCAGAAGTATTTCTGCAAAGAAATTTGTTGTTCTCAACATCAGCGGAAGAGATTTACTTCATACCTAGAGCATCGCTCTCTAATACAGTGGAGTCCCCGTCCCTAGAGGTGTTAAACAGACGTCTGGAGATGGTGCTGAGGGACATGGTTTAGGGACCCTGACAGTGCAGGGGGAACAGTTGGACCGGGTGATCTTAAAGGTCTCTTCCAACCAACAGGATTCTGTGAACCTCAGACAATTTGTTCTTAGACTCTGTCACAATGATGTAATCTTTTGTTGTTGCTGTTATTTCAAGTACTCAGTAAAAGTACTGGTCACGTTTAAAATAATCTCTTCACTAGTACGTACCCTGCTTACCGGCCACGCGCTCGGAGAAGACCATACGACCCCAACTGTTTCATCATCTTTCTAGCATAATCTACAAGTTTCCACTCGCTTGGTGCTCTGCTGGTTGTAGCTCTGGCAAGGGGAAAGTGTTGTTGTGTGTGCAGCAAAACCACACCAGTAACGTGACGGCGGAGGCAGCTGATGGTTTCATTTTTATTTTCATTATGCCTTTGACTCTGAGGCTGCTCCTGGTTTTTTATGAGATAGTAGGCTGCAGAGAGGCAATAGAGGGTTAATTGCTGTTCAGCTAAAGTGTTTAAAAGCCGGCACAAGCTTTACCTTCTAACAGCAATATTTTTTTCATCTCGTTTGTGCTCTTTCTCTTAGAAATTTATCCATACTTCTAATTCGGATGGCACACCTAAGTGCTCTTCTTGGGTAGTTAGAGCTTTTGTGGTCCGTCATGGTTTTGTTCTTACATTGTTGGAGACGGGTGTTAAAGGTTTTATAATCATTTTTCACAGTTAAAACAGGGATCTCTCAGAAAGTAAAGCTAATTTCAGCGTCTGCCCTTGCAATTTGTAACTGTCCCAATTTGTCAGATCGGTGTGCAACCTCTAGGAAACATAGTCAAGGAACCCAGTTGTTGTCTGCTTTTAACCTAGCTGTCGCCTCGGTAATCAATTTAACACCCAACTGACCACTGAATGAGTGTGGAGAGCGGATGCTCATACGGGACGAGTGTGGCTTCCGAGCGGGGAAGCCGAGGCAGAGCAGTGTCACGCCCTGGAAAGAAGGGGTGCATCGTCTGGGGTTTGCCCTAGGTTGTTGTGTGTGACTTTTTGATCTCCACGTATGTGCTTTCCTTTTCCTTGTGACAGTTTTACTGCCCCACAGTGAAAGCTTAAAATGGATCGGTTTCCAAAATGGGAGTTTATGAAAAAACCAAAACAATGATTTATTTAAAGGAGAAATACATAGAAACCCCAAATCCTGATTCGTGCTGTGGGGAGCCCACAGAGACGAGTCTGGTGCTGGGACCTCAGGATGGAGCTAGACCTGAGCTCTGCAAGAGAGGCAGACCAGAGCAACTGGGCAAGGAACAGAGGCTGTGGCTTTTATCTTGGGAGGTGATGCTCCCAGGAGTACGACCCACCTTCCCGTGTCAGCAGCCAGCCTGGCTGGCTCAGGCAGAGGTAGAGAACTAACGTCATTTATCCCAACATCGGCCCTCTTAAGCGTGGTGTTGTCTCTTAATTACACGTTGAGCAGCATCTGGCGTTTGACGAGTAATGCAGTAGAAACACAGCAGGGAGAAGCATGGCAGTGCTGATGCAAGATGATACTTTCTGTGGCTTGCCGTGGTCGGAAGGCTCTCCTGGCTCTCAGAGCCCGCTTCTTCTTCAGCCCGTCCTGAAATGCACAAAACATCAATTTTGTGACAATAGTCAGGCCGAATTTAGCTCTTTTAGCTCTCTGTAATACCAGGTTTTCCTGCCTCCTAGAATACGTGGAACTAAACTGCTTCCATCTCTCTGGTTTTTTGTCCTTCAGTCACCAAGGGAAAAAATACCGAGACCGGTTTCCTGCAAGAGCTTCCACGAAGTCGTTGTAGTGCTCTGTTTGTGTGCCAGAATCAAAGCGCCTAGAAACTGTCTGGTCTGTTTGGTTTGAGAAGCAGCAATCTGTGATTTCAGTGGGACGAAGAAGTGGCGGTGGTTTTGTGAAAGCCCCTCGCAGGACACGGCTCTTTCTTCAGTCCTGAATTACTGTTGCAGAACTCTGCCTCGGCAACACCAGGGTGATGACACTGCTCTGCCCGCTAACAGGAGCTGGAAGAGAAAGCACGTTAGTTCAGGAAACGCTAAGACGTGGCAGTACCGCAGGCGGGTTTAAAGGCTTGTCTAGGGGTTGGATGTACGGGAAATAGCCTTTGGTAAAACTCTCGTTTCCAAAATCAGAAGGGTAGGATCCTGCTTAGGCTGAATCTCTCGCTAGGCGGGGGAAAGAGATCACTACAAACCAGACAACTCTATTGTCCCGTTGCCTCGAACAGCTCAGGTTGTCTGGAGTAGGTGCCATAATACGGTTTTACTTTTCAGACCATAGAGCTTAGGGAATCGTTTTTTTAATATCTACATCTTCTCTTCCCTCCTGAGGCTGGAGCTGGTTACCATAGCAAAATGGCAAGGAAGCTGATAAGCAAGTGGTACCATTTGGCAAATGGGGTATAAATTTATTTTATTAAGGCAGGGAACTGTGAAAAACATTAATGATAGCAGAAAGTGTTTTTCTTGGTGTTTTTTGCTTTAATATGTTTTAAAACACCTGTGAAGAAAATGATTGTTAACAGATATTGAAGAAAACACTGTTGCTCACACAACAAGTGTGGCTGCAAATAGTAGGAGGTTCAGTTTTGAATCTCTGCAGAGCATTGATACCTTCGATGCTGCGCTGTAATTCCTCTTCTTGTGTTTCGGGGGGTTGCAAAGATGCCATATTGTGCATTAAATTGGGCTTCTGCTCACAGAATAAATACGGCTGTCTGTCCCCTGCCACTGAAAAATTGTATTGCCATAGAGGTTTTATTCCTACTAGCTGAAGCATGGTCATCTGAGTCTGTCCGGTAAATGAGTCTGCGCAGTCCCTTGGGTTTGTGTCGGATGACATCAGTGACTGCCAAAAAGTTAAATTGCTCTGCCTTCCGCAGGCGTTATCAGTCGTGTCAGGTCTGATGATGCCTTTTGTACTCCCCCCGACAACGCTGCTCGCGGTGCGCGGGATGAGTCACACGCCTTGACCTGTGCGCTTGGCTGTTGAGGGCACCATCCCAAAAATGGCATCTCCATGGGTGGGCCCACCGGGGGCACTTCTTGTGGCACCAAGATATACCTGGGAAGAGCTTGTTTTCTGGACTGAGGTATCGCTTGTCTCCGCTCAGTTAGCTCTGGACACGCTGTCTGCCGTCTAAAGCTCCTGGCGGCTCCCATTCGTGGTGCTCAAGTTAGGTCACCGTTTGGGGGAGTTTGTTTTGGGTTTGCGCCGTTGACCGTCAGTGAAGGGAAGTCTCCAGTTCTTGAGATTAAATAACAAAACTGTGTTTCCTACCAATTTTCTGAACTCTGTTTTAACCATTTTGGATATATGACGTGTGCTCATGCTGTTTTATATGCCCTGACGAATTCTCCCCTCACGTTACAACTGAATGGCTCCAATAGGGAGGATCTGGCAGTCCTGCTGTAACCCGGCCAGGCAAAAGCTGCTATTTAGTGTTAACCCCTCTGAGCCCGTAGTAACCGCACTGAACCTGCAGAAGTGCCGCTCACAAGCGGTGAGTCGCAATCGGCGTAGCTGTGGAGCAGGAATCAGAGCAGCTCCTCGGAAGGCTCCGTTTCTGCTCTCTTTCTGAGCTGTTTCTTCGTTATCATGAGCACTAGTGGGGTTTTATACTATGGAGGATTTTTCATCCATAAAAATTGTTATTGTCAGCAAAAAGTACCCTCAAATGCTGTAGAATGCAGCACTGGGTTACAGTAACTGGGCAGGTCCTTGGTGGAAGTTGGCCAGTGTCTGGTCAGCTTAGACCTGGCAGGATCTAGCCAGCCTTAGAAAGAGCAGTGAATTATGAAAATATAATTGTGAGGGAATATGGAGCTGGCGTTGATGCTAATCACTAGTGCAGGTTACTGTGCTGTAGTGTGACACCAAAGTGTGGGAACACAGCTCAAAATGCAGCACTTCGATGCGGGAGCTTGGGAAATTGGAGTGTTGCCATCTACTGGCAGCCGTCCACAGAGAGGAGAAGTCCCTCAGCTGGCTGGAGCTTCAGGAGTGGCTTATTTTGAGCTGAAAGATGAGTGTTTTCTGCCTAAGTGCTGTTTTAAGGCAGAGTCGCTAATGAAATAATTGCCGCTGTCCGAAGCGCGTGGACGTAGCGAAAGCCTTAGAGTAACCCTAGTGGGGTTTCTCAGAGAGACTGTTACTCTTTGGGATGTGTTTGCCGTGGGGGCGGCACCTCTTTCCTGCACAGTGACCAGGTTGGTTTGTGCAGTCTCTGTGAGCTCAGGGGTGTCCTGCACCCTCCTCCCCTTCAGAGCCTGGGCTGCGTCGTCAGGGAGTGGGCTGGTCTGGAAATGACGATTGGTACTCGGTAGTGAGAGAGTAGTAAGAGGGAAGGATATCTTTGGGCTCGTTAGGGACTAGACCAAATATCCCTGGTCTTAAGGATCTCGCGTGTCTGGCAGTCCTCATCCCTAGAAGAGATGAGGGGTGTTTCAAGTAGGTCTGTCCTCAAAGGGACCTCCAGTCCCGCTCGTGCAGCTCTCCAGAAGTTACGCTGCAACTGGCCACTGCCAAGGGAAATGTTTACCTGATGCCCTAGAAGCAGTTTTGAACATTTGGCATGAACAAAAATGCCACCAATGGGCACGGATTTTTTTTTCTCTTTTCTATTAAAAAATAGTTGGGAAACTTTTAAAAGATTGCAACGCTAGTTTTTGGTGGAAGTTATGTGACTGTTTCCTTACAAAACGTAACTCTTGTGGAAGCAGAAAAAATGGCTTTTTTAATCCAGTAACAACATAAGATTTTTGAGTTGGAACTGGATTTAAAAAAAATATTTCAGTTGCTCTTAAACCTGGTGAGCACCAACACTTTTGGTATTTAAGCACTATTTCAACACAATGATTGAAGGTATCTTTGATATGTTTCCAAGCCACATACGCAGGAGCACGCACGTGGAAATATTTGTGTTTCCCTGTCGGATCTGTCTGCATGAGTCTCACCCAGCTCTCAGCTGAGGGAGCGATGAACCCTTCATAGATGGGTTTTTGTCACGGTGGTTCCAAGGTTCCCCGTTACCGGAAGCGGTATTACAGAATCGCCGGTGGAATTGTATGCAGTGTTACCCGCGGAGGGATGTACGGTGTTAAGAACGCGTATCTGAGGCCATGTACAGAAGGTCTATGTTGTAACGAGCAGAGAGGTAAAATGTGCTGGAATTAAGAGCTGGAGGTTTAAGCGCGGCGTGGATTAAGGAGTCGTGGAAGGGGCTGGGTTCTGGCTGGTGCTTTGTTACTGATGGCAGGTTTCCAAAGTGTAACCAAGTATTTTTCTGTTCTGTTTTGTTTTGTTTTTTTCTTTTGTTGCAGCTGGTCTCCAATGTTCTCATCTTCTCCTGTACAAACATTGTAGGCGTGTGTACCCACTACCCAGCAGAAGTGTCCCAAAGACAGGCTTTCCAGGAGACCAGGGAGTGCATACAAGCCAGGCTGCATTCTCAAAGGGAAAATCAGCAGCAGGTAAGAGCAACAGTGGGACATTGAAATGACATTCCTGAAGCAGAATTAAATTGTTCCTGTAGGATGGTATTTGCAGGCCGCTTGCTTCTGCACTGCTCCAGGCAAGAACTGGCTGCTGGTAGAGGGCAGGGCTTTTAAAGGTTTGAAAGAGACCTCAGGGGAGCAGTTCTTCCCCGATACCCCGACGGACTTCTCCACAGTCGTCAGCAAATCCTGTGGTCTATGGATTAAAATTAATCTACCCGTAGATTAAAGTGACACAGTATGCAGATAGTCTGTGCAGGGTGTTTTGCATCCGTCGTTGAAGTCACGTGTTGAATGCAGATCAACACACGGGCTTCAGGCTGACACTCGCTTTCCAAGGACAAAGCATGACGCGTCTGTCAGCACAGCCACTGCCAGCAGCTAGCTGTGAGGCAGGCTCCAGTAGTGACAGGTAAAAACTGGTCCCCAGAGCATACTGTCCGTTGAGGGGAAGAGGTCCTCTTCCTGCTTTTCCAAGGGTTCCCACCTGCTTGCACACCTCTGTATACCTTGTGGGCCTCAAGTGAATTGTATTTGCTCAAAAAGTAAGATTCATCACCAACTCCGATGTTTGGGTTTGGTTTTTTGTTAGTTTTTTGCTACAAAAATACCTGTTGCTGCCAGCATGCAGCCTACCTGTCAAGGGTACCACAAGTATCCGCTCCCCTAGTTCATTCCTGGGTTCTCCTGCAGCAGATCTCTTGTGTCCTCAGAATCAGACACCAAAGACCTTTTGGGGCAGCTTGACTGTTCCCTTGCTAACACGCACCTCTGCCCTGCATTACATCTTGTGGTGTTCTGTCCAGCCGGAGCTGAACTGAATCACGAAGCGAGGCTTCAGCTCGTCCCTTGGGAGGTATCTCGGAGCTTGGTTGTGGTTTTGGAGAAAAGGTCAGGGGAATGAATCAGCTGGAGTGTCTTTGCATCTCTGAGGCAGCACAGCTTAGTTTTCCCTCGTGTCTCAGCCCATCTGTACCTATGGATTAGTCTTTTGGTGGTTTACATGTACCACACGACAGACGTGCTGTTTAACCCTTCTTGTGAAACAACACCTGCACGTGCTTTGTTTTGATGGCGTATGTACAAAAACGAGGTGGACGCTTGAGGCTCCTTTGTCACGAGCACAGTGTCAGAAGGATGAATGCTTCCACACCTTGGAGTGGAGGAGAGGACTGTGCCGAGCGAGTACCCCCGTTTTGCTGATTCCAGCTCTGTCCTCCCTGCTGAGGGACCACCTTAGCAGCGCGGCTCAAGCGCTTGGGCTGTTCTGGATTTAAGGGCTTCTCCGGCAGT
>NW_010412526.1:81863-86978 GCF_000710305.1 Buceros rhinoceros silvestris | reverse complement strand
GCGGTTCATGAAACAGGCCCTGGCAAAGGCCCTCGCTTTATGCCTTTTCCTTGTCCCCCTCCCTGGAAAGCTCTGTACCATGCAGAAGAAAGCCAGGACATCAGGAAAACCTGGCTCAAAGCCAGTCGCTTAGAAGTACACTCCGGTGCTTCCAGTAGTAACTGTGGGTCCTCATAAGGTTGTTTGCTGCTTCAACTCGCGGTGGCACTGACCTCCAGGTTCAGTTCAGTTCCATCCCTGTGCAGGATATCCTGAGATAATCTTGAGGTGACAGTTGACACAGATAAGGGCAGCTCAGCCTTCCTCTGAGAGGGCTTGTCTCCAAACAGGGCTGGAGGGAAAGACAGCTGCACAGCCCAACACCGCTCCTGCTGCTTGCCCGTGCCTGGAGATCCGATGGTGCTCCCGTGTGCTGGTCTCTGTTACAGACAAGCAGATTACCTCTGGCAAAGAAATGTGTGTTTTCCTTTGTCAAGCATCTAGCAGCACCCTGAATTAGCAGGGAAGTAAATAAAAATCCAGAATGCCCAACGCAGAAGAGAAACTTACTGTGATTTCATTACGTGAGATAACCTACAGCAGGGCCGTAACAGGAACCGCTGTTACTTGTCCAGAATAAAATACTCCTGGATGGAAAACTGGGTGTTCTCCACCATCTGTAGTGAGCAAACCCTTAGGATTTGAGTAAGAGAGGGGTTATCGCACAGTTTTACATTTAACATGGCTTGTCTTTTGTCTCTGAAAAGTTGTTCTCTCCTGTTCTTCACCTCTGCATCACTTGTGGTGAAAAGTTAGTGTTATTAATCTGGAGGACAAATGGATAGTCTCCAGACAATAAATATTTGCATTCAAGGTCATCTTGGGAAAGTATGACATAAACGGTCAAAACCTCTACGTAGTAGAGCATTACATCTACGTGTACCTGTGTAGACGGAACAGATCTGTGTCGTAGTCCTTCCTCTGCTCCCGTTCTCGAGCCCAGTGCTCCTCGAGGTGCATCTGTTCCATGCATAATTCAGTGTAACTATACTTGCAGCTTATTTTGAAGGGAGAATTGTGTATGAATTTGTTGTTCTTTTTTTAATCAGGTTCAGAATACTGCCTTGTTATACTTGTAAAACAGCAGTCCCAGTCACCTCGCTGGTGCATAATAAGTGATTTTACAGCGAGAGCTGCAGCACTTTATAGTCATTATAGCAAAAGGAAAACTCTGCTCTAGTGCAGGCTTTCACTGCTGTGCTCCATTTGAAATAAAACGTATGGGGGTTTTGCTGTTCTGAAGATCTCCTAACATGACTTGTGCCTCAGAAAGCCATTTGCTGCAGCCTCCTCCTGTTATCTTCAGAGGTCATTTTCAGTTATGCGATGCTCCCAACGAACAGAACAAAGATAACAGCCAACTCTGTAATGCAGCTCAACTTCCGAACGAGCTGCTGCATGAAGGGATGTTGCGCTACGTGCAGCTATTTCACTTGATAAATCCATCTCACTACCCGATCAGTGATGGTTCAGCACCCTGTTAGTTCATCCCCCGGGGGTCTCAGGTGCCTTGAAAATATTGGTGATTTAATCTGCCAAGTGTCTGTGGAGTCAGGAAGAGCAGCAGAAGTTACCCAGAAATGTATGTGAAAATCTCTTGAAATACTAGGAAGAGAAACTCTGTCCCCTGAAGGTGTTTTGCAGGCAAGTGAAAAAAAAACCCATCCCTCCACGCTTGTGCGCCTACAGGGGACATTCCTAACCTGTGGGTGCCCCTGAACCTCCGATCGAGCAGGGAGTTGTTTGGAGGATGTGTTAAATCACACGTAGAGTAGCAGCTTTCCCACGTGTGGGGACGCCTATTACCAAATGCAAATGACAACAGGGCATACACCAGTCGCTCCGGAAGGCAGCCAAACATGTTGTGCATTGGCGCTCAAGGAGCGCCCCAAGAGCTGACAGAAGCCTGGGGACACGTGTGTGATTCACGGGCTTTAAAAAACTCCCCGTAACTGCTAGCACCTGGCAGTGCACTAACGGGAGTGGGAGTGCTTTAAAAACAAGTGTCGTGTCAGGGCTGCTGCAGAGGCGAGAGAAATCCCTCCAACACTTCGGTGTTATTACCACCTCTTCAGAGACGGGAGGCAAGAAGCCAATCTCTTGAAGGGACACGTGGAAGGAGAAGAAGAAGAAATGCTGGGCAGCGCCACTGACTGTAAAATGTCTCAGAGCACGCTGAGCCCATTTCCAGTGAATTCAGCTTCCTCTGGGTCCCCCCTCTCCTCAGAGGAAGAAATAAGTGGGGAATTTTCAGACAGAACTCAGTTTTGTAACCCAGGCATGTGCCCATCCCTGCAGCGGGCAGGGGGTTTGGTGACACCAGCTGTTAGTGCAGCAGAGCCGACCCCTCTGAGTCAGAACTGCCCCTGAGCCCTGCTGTTCCCTGGGCGTTGGGGAACTCATGAGCTCTTGAGTAAGGTCAGGGACCTTCATTTACACCGCATCGTGGCTGCATGTCAGGACAGGAGGCCCTTTTCTTCCTTCTTCTCACTGCAGGTAAAAAAAAATAAAGGTGAGAGTGGCACAAGTGTTTGGGATGCTGCAGCTCTTCCAGAGCGCTGCCTGCAGGCTGGGCCACAGCAGAGCTGCTCCCAAGGGAGATGCTCCCCACCTTCTTCAGCCAGAGCAAAAACCTCTTGTGAACTGTGCGGGCTGGGAGCAGGCATCAGCTGCGGGTCCAGGCAGCGTTTCGCAGGTGTGATTCCTGAAATACCCGAGAGCATCCGTAGGGCGCGTGTTATCTGCTCCCGTAAATTCTACGGCTTCCACGCGAGATTGGCACCAAATTCAGAATAGTAACAAGAAAAGGCCTTTGTGTCTGTTTTTAGGACCTTCAGCAAAAAGTCATCATTTTGTCACGAAACTAATTTTTGCCTCAGCGTGCAAATCTGTATGCAGAACAGCTTACAAAACGACGTTAGGAGAGTCACCCTGAAGCTCTTGTCAGTAAATAACAGCGCCGAGCAAGGGTGGAGAGCCGTGAACTGCGGAGGGCGGGGTGGTTATTGACAGTACCCTTGGAGGTGAGGGGTGGGGGTGCAGCTCTTACTGCGATGGAGCATTCATAGCGGGTTTGAGTAAAATACTACATTTCACAGTCGGGCTCGCTTTTCATGCTGGTTTTGTCAGCGCATTCCTGTTGGCTTTTTAGCTGCTAGGAGCAGGTTTGTGCCTGTGGGGGAAATGTGCTTAAGTGATGAGCTAGGACATAAGGAACTTCAAACGGTGCCCAAGGGTGCTGAGGTGTCAGTCCTCTGGCGTTACGTGAAGGAGGACTTTGTGGTGGCGCGGAGAGGCTGTGTGGGAGGTCAGAGTCCTTCCAAGAACGGTGCGTGGTCACTCCTTGAGTTGCATGGCTCCTTCCTTTGCAAGAATTGGCAACCCTGAATCACAAGCCCAGTACAGCTGGGGTGAAATCTCAGTTTTTCTTCTAAAACCCTTGAACTCTTATTGTGGGGTTGGGACATAATTGCATAGGACTTGTTAGGGGATCAGCTACCGGGTTTACGGAGACCGTTTTGCTCTGGTATGCTCATCTCTCCCCAAAGTGATGACTCATTTCTCCCCAGTAAGGAACAAAGCGTGTTTGTTAACTGGGCAGCAGGTGCTTTAATTGGTTCATCTGTCTGACTCCACAGGAGCGTCTCCTGCTCTCTGTACTTCCTCGACACGTTGCCATGGAGATGAAAGCTGACATTAATGCCAAGCAGGAAGACATGATGTTTCATAAGATCTACATCCAGAAGCATGACAATGTCAGGTAAGAATGTCACCCCGCCTCCCGGCTACTGGTGAGGAGGGACCCTCCAGCGCTTGGCACTTAACGCCCAGGGACAAAGGTGACAGCAAGACACGATACAAAATAGGTGTAAAGACTCTAAAATGTCATCAGTTGACTTTTGAAAGTTTGTTTACAGGACAGGAGGAGGACTGGCACATTCCTACCACGTCTTCCTTGGAGAAGTGATTTTAACTGCTCTTTCCTTAGACTGTACTGTTGCTTCGTCTCCTGGAGTGAGTCTCAGGGGTTTTGAGAAGGTGGTATATTTGGGTTTAGGGGGTTTTGACAGTTAAAAGCACCCTTTCTGATAAGCTGTGATAGGAAGCAAGTTAAAGATGGGCACTGCTTTCCATGGGGTGAATTGCAGAGCCCAACTCTGAGGGTAAGATCACCTGGAGTGGTCCCTGCCAGTTTGACATTACAAGCGGGGGGGCCATTAGTGACAGCTCTTGGCATCTGCGCAACCACCCAGTGATGTGTTGCTCTTTGGTCTACCTGGATGAGCAGAAGAAATTGAAATTCAGTTTCTGGCACGTCCTGCAAACTCAAACCCAGTCCGTGTTGCAGGGGTAGTCCAGCTCCATGAGCTTCTGAATGTCACCTGGTGCCCACTGTCCACTTCCCAGCGGAGACGCAATGAAGCAGTTCTTCAGTTGCTTGCTATCTTTATGGGCTGCTGTTACAAAGTTAAGCTTAACTTAATCTTGATGAATTTTACCTCTGCTGATGTACCTGACCTCTTTGGGAATCGCTTATGTCTCAGCTAAGCCAAGAACGGTGTAATGGCTCTGACAGTCTGTAAATACTTGTACTGAGACACAGGGACTGTGGGCAGAGAGCTTCCCTTCCTCCCCTCTCCGTCTCCCCTTCCAACAAGAGGCTTTCCTGTAAACTGCTTGCATAGCTTTAAGTGTGTTGGTGAGTTGTATTTTCTGATACTTGATGCTCAACAACAACAACAAAAAGTTAATTTCTTAGATCCCTGATGTACTGTGCCCTGCATAATCTCCAGTAATCGATGCGGTGAAACTCACCTGGAATTCTGAAGCATTTGAAAACATTTCCTTAGCACTGGGGGTAGTGAGGAGAGGGTCACGTACGTACAAGCAGAAAACTGGAGGAGGTTGCTTGCTCTTGAACATAGAGTCCCATACAAAACTCACCGACATCACAGCAAGTCTGTCTGCTGGCTTGGATGGACTTCAGCCCTTCCTGTTGTCTGGTGGTGACTCGATAACCAGATCGAGATCCACTTGAAGACAAAAACACTGTCAGATACCAAAGACAAGAGCGGT
>NW_010412526.1:77312-81586 GCF_000710305.1 Buceros rhinoceros silvestris | reverse complement strand
GTTCAGCGATGCCATCCAGTGATGGCAGTGAGGGGAAGAGGCCATGCCGAGTGCCCGCAGCGGGGTGTGTGCTGCAGCAGGTGAGGTTTCGTGCGTCTGTGTTCATTTTGTTCCTTAACAGCACCGAGCTTGTGGAAGAAGGTATGTAGATTTCTAGTGTTAGATTCTCTTTGTGGATTTTCTTAACAGAGACATTACTTGTTTTCCAGTACTCAAAGGTCAACTTGACCTTCAGACTGAAGGCAGTTCATTGGATACAACATGAGAAGAGTCAGCGTGGTGTTTTAGCCTTCCACATCAATCCCTGTTTGTCATTATTCGCAGGTCTGAAAGTTGTTCTGTGCAGTCAGTGTAGTAAAGATGATGAGGCTGATAGTTATTTGAAATCTTAACTGTATCGCTAAATGAACAACGATAAACTAAATTTACAGATGAACAGTTTTAGAGGGAGAGGGGCATCTGAGGGATCCTTACTAGATGACCTCCTGCAGCCTGCAGGGGATCTTAGCTTTGTTCCTCTTGGGGTGACTGTTGAGGAATGAAGCCCTTGGAGGTGCTGGCTGTCTCTGTGCCAAGGGAGGCCGAGGTCTCAAAAGATCTTGCGAGGGAAGACAACTTAAATGGTATCTTCCTTCAGGTATGGACTTTGTGGTCTGTGCCTACAAGGTCCTAAGTCAAAGCCCACCGAGATTATGGAAGAGGCTGGGAAAGGGAGGTAAGAAATAGGAATAGAATTGAATATGCACGAGAGCAGATAGAAGGTAACCTGGGAACATCTCATCTTCACATACTTCAGGGAAATGAATAACTAAGTAGGAACATTGAAAGAAGGGAACATGATTTGGAACAAATGACTCATTTCACACTAGGAGTTCAGCATGGAGCCTTTCCTCCTGCCCGGGTGCACAGAAACCACCTCGAGTGAGAACGACTGCGGCTGATTTTGAAGCGTTCACATGCACACGGAAGCACGCTGGTGGTGGGGGGCAGCGTGGCAGTGCTGCGGATTAATGAGCTGGTGGATTAAAAGCAAGAGTGCTCTGTGCCTTTCATGGGGAAAGGCTTTTGAGAGGAGAACACGCCGAGCCCTTTTGGTTTGTTTGCGTCACTACTCCAAACTGTCGTGGGATCTCAGTTGTTATGAGCTAAGGGGTATTGTGCCAAGGCGATTAGGACGTAGTTGAGGCTGGTACCAGGGTGCTGTGCCCAGCCATTGAATCTGGCTTCCTGTTGACAGTTTGTGAGCAGGAGCATTTCCTCCACAGCTCGCAGAAGTGGGAAGGTGTGTGTCTGCACAGAGGTATGGGTTTCCCCTCTCCGTCAGCGGTGCCCGGAGGTTCTCTTTTCCTGCTTTTCCAGACGAGTTGGAAAGGTCAATTACAAACGGAAGCGTAACGTATGGGAATTTTCCTTAGCTATTGATTGGGAGTTTGATTGCCATCATAAAGCCTGGAGCCTGAGATCTTCATTTTTACTGGATCTTTGGGGGGAGCCTGCTCACCTATTTCACAGTCCGCGTGGGAACAACGAGCCTCCCTGGCTCTGAGGGTTTCCATCCAACCGGGTTTGGCTCTGGCCCTTTGAACGCGGGAGGCGCAGGAGCCTGGTTTGACATTTTGTGGAGAAGTGGTTTACTAAACTCTGTTCCAGACAAGATTAAATATTCTAATTTTCAGGAATGATTTGGTCTGGGCTTTTGGGACCACCCCTAATTTTAATTAAAAAACAAACCCAAACCACTCCACCAGCAGAAAATGTAATTCTAAAATTATGTGAAGCTACTGGGGGTTTGGTTTGTTGGGGTTTTTTTTGCTGTTTTACAGTGAGGAGTCTTTCGATGACCAGTTCTGCTGTGATACACTTAGTTTTTAGACAGTAGGTTACGTGCTTTTTTCTCTTTTCTTTTTTCCTCTTTCCTCTTGCCCTTTTTCCTCTCTCTTGCCCTTTTTCCTCTCTCTTGCCCTTTTTCCTCTCTCTTGCCCTTTTTCCTCTCTCTTGCCCTTTTTCCTCTCTCTTGCCCTTTTTCCTCTCTCTTGCCCTTTTTCCTCTCTCTTGCCCTTTTTCCTCTCTCTTGCCCTTTTTCCTCTCTCTTGCCCTTTTTCCTCTCTCTTGCCCTTTTTCCTCTCTCTTGCCCTTTTTCCTCTCTCTTGCCCTTTTTCCTCTCTCTTGCCCTTTTTCCTCTCTCTTGCCCTTTTTCCTCTCTCTTGCCCTTTTTCCTCTCTCTTTCACTTTTTTCTCTTTCCTTTTTTTCACCCCTGGGAAAGAAGTAGTCATTTTAAACCCTGTGTAGAAAAGGTGTTGTTAGCAGGTCTGTAGAACACAGCCACGCTGCTTGTGTAGCTCTGCTACCACACTGCTTACTGTGTCCCACTTCTCTTGGAGGGTGGGCTGTCTCTCTGTGGGGAAAGATGATGGTTTTATGCAAAATACAGTGGTCTTTCTGGCCCCAGTGGGTAAAAGCAAGTCTTTTCAGAGCCTTCGCAGGACTTCCTGTGAATGAGTTCATAATCTCCTGCTAATTGTTACGGAGGGTAAGTTCAGAGACCAATTTATCCACAATGAAAATATCATTTCCTGTCAACTTTTGGCAGCAACATTTGTTTCAGGATTATGTTCGTCTGAAGAATTTAGAGTGATGACGAAGCTAAGATGAAGAGGGTTGGGGGTTAATACACTCTTTTTTGATGCAAATCAATAGAACCTTTTAAGAGAGAACAAAACTGTTTCCGTAGCGATTTACTGAAGGAGAATTGAGTTTGACAAATCCCGAACCTCAGCGCGTGATTTGACCTTTCCTCTGTGTGTGTGTGTGTGTGTGTTAAATATAAAGTCTATTGTCAAATGCAATCAGGAAAGGAGTTCCCAGGACTCTGCAAGTAGTTTTGGGTAAACAAGAAGGTTAATTATGTAACTAAATGGGTTCATGTTATCGTGGATGAGATTACGTCTGATAGACCTATGCTAAAGTACACATAGATAATATTGTTTATCTACCGGCTTCCTAGGCAGAGCTGTAAATGTTTTACAGGACTATTGCTATTTATAGTATCTCGCTGCAGTGATAACGGCTTTCATGTTATCTAGGTTTGGCCAAATATAGCAATCTCTGTGCTATAAACAGAGATGTGAAGTCCTCTGTGCCGGGATAAAGGTTGGCTTTGTCATTGAAATTCCTTTGATGAACTGTTTCAAGAAGCTTATTTTAGGGCTGGCATCCAAGTGCGGTGAAAGTGATCGTTTCCTCTCTTCTCCTCTTCACATAATTCTTATGAATCATGTCCTCAGCAACATTAACCTGATCTCAGAGTTTTTTTAAACATCTTGACAACTTGAACTAAACCATGTGCAGAATTGAAACAGTCCGTTTCCGTTCAGCCTTGCAAACGAACAACACTTTTAACTACTTTTCGCAGTCAATTATGTTCTTACACCAAGAATTCTCCTCTTAAAAACGACCAAATAGCTGCACTTTGGCTGAGTGTCAGGATATTCAGACCGTCCGGGTCAGCTTAACCTACTCATCTCATGGGCGCTGCAATGCTTAGTTAGGTGCTTACGCAGTGGGTTAAGTTCTTGGATTGTGAGGTGATGGGTAATGGTGTGCTATGAAATTTGTGACGATTTCCACGAGGCAAACACCTTTGTCCTCTCTCCTCCTGCTGTCCTCGCACACAGGACATCTGGTCTTAATGTACACGTTTCTGACAGTCCTCCCATGGATGTTTGCGAAGATCCCCCAGCTCTCTCGTCTCAGCCACCGTTTACGTAGCTGTAATTTCTGTGCAAGCCCCATTCCCAGGAAAGGGCAGGAGCAGACACTGCTTTTAATATTTACCCTGTAACCCATTTCCCTCCTTGTCTTCTCTCTGTTTTGGGGGGGAGGCAGAATGAAAACTGATGGTTCACGTTTGCAGATGAGGAGGAGCAGCATTAAGCAGGAGGAAGCCCAAGAGCGAGTTTTATCCCTGTCTCGCTTCCCAGTACTGCTCTTCCCAAAATGCATTACTGGGTTGGTTGGTTATTTCTCACATTAAGCCTCAGCAAGACTTCTGCCTCCTTTCCTTTGTTGGAGGCTTCTACCCACGAGCAGTAGCAGGTTTTTTTTTCAGGTGGGGGGGGAACTGTGTGGGGTGTGAGTGGGTTGAGGGGCCCCTCACGCTGAATTGCCCTAACTTCTGGCAGAGGCTGTAGGCTGAGAAAAGCGGGTAGGAGGGAAGCGATCAGCCTTCCCTCAGCTTTCCCTAATGACAGCAGTGAATTTTACCTGCACAGGA
>NW_010412526.1:47761-77195 GCF_000710305.1 Buceros rhinoceros silvestris | reverse complement strand
TTCCCTGTCAAAATCCAGCTCCTGGGAACGTCCCCCGTGCCTGCCTGGAGAGAATCTGGGCTTTGTCATTTTGCAGAAAATTTCATGTGGGGCGTTTTTTTTTTTTTAGTTAGCAATAACTTTTAGGAAGCGTGGAAGTGAGGTTCGCCTGTGGGCGAAGGTGGAGTTCTATGCTCATATACCACAAATCACTTGACTCTTCCTGGCCAGTCTGTGGGTATCGAGTGGCAAATTTGTGTCTTTTGGAGGAAGATTTTCAACTTAAAATAACGTGTCTGAAGGAGTCTACTTATTTTGCAGCCATTGTCATACCCAGACTCGACATCAAAGATGTGCGGTAAGCCTGGCTGTTAAAATTAAAGGGGGTGTTTGACCCCAGGATCACTCCCCTTTTCAATATGTGTGCTCACATCAATGGCTCAGTTTCAGGGGAAAAAAAACAACTTTAAGCCAAAGGACAGAGTGGGTTTATATATTTTGTCAAACCTACCCCTTTGTGCATGTGCACAAAACCCTGTAAGAAGAATAAATAGGTGCTGCCTTGTTTAGGCATTCATCTGACTGTGGGTCGGTCTTTTTGAACTGGGGATATACGGAGATCTTGGTCTCTAGTGGGAACTCCTGGTGTCCTCAGGGCCAGGAGAGAGCCTTGTACCCTCGAAAGGGCAGAACAGATAAATAACCGGCGGCCAGGCGCCCCACTGGATGCATCACTTAAACCTGTGTGTTGTAATGAAGAAAACATCCCAGAAGTGCCAGGTGACAGCAGATCGGCAGCCACCAGCACACTCTCAGCCGTTAGGAAGGGCCTGTGATGTATTATTCACACCCTGCTACTCTGAGCTTACTCAAGGGCCTGTGAAGTTCACAGGGTGATGGCTTGAAGAGTATCAGATGCTTTAATGATGAAATACTGGGAATAGTAATTCGGAGAGAATAACGAAGATGCCTCAAGAAGTTTGCAGAGCAGCGTTTGAACTCATCAAGGTTATTTGGATTCTCTTTTTTCCTTCAGTAGGACTAAAAACTTATTTTTTAGAAAATGTAAATGATGGTTGGGCTGGTAGTAAAAACAAATGTATCAAACTTAAAGTAAAAAGCTGCATCAGAGTATGTTTATTAAGCTAATCCGCCTCCAGTCTTCTCTCTCCTGGAGTTAACCTGACAAGAAAAATTGAGTCCTCTCTGACCAGAAGTTTGCTTTTGTGCAGACTTGCTTGTACAGGCTTGCTTTCCTGTTGTGAAGACTTGGTTAAATTTCACTCGACGAACCATTTTGTCACGTAGTTAACATGCAAGAACGTTGAGTTTATTTAACGCTTGAGGAGGTCCTTGTTAAAACCATCCCACCTTTTTGCTTCCTCCTTAGACTGTAATGACTGAAAAGCAGAAATCAGTTCAACTTTTTATTCTGTCAGGCACCGAACTTCGTAAAACTCAATTATTTAAAGCCCTCTTACAGAAGCTGTAAAACAGAGCCGCAGTTTTGGATGGAGACGGATTAACTTCTCTTGTCTTAGACTATATTTATATCCCTCAACAATCGTTGCTAATTTGTGCATCTGTTCTTATTGGTTTATATATAATTTTGACACTGGGTAAATGATGAGCAAGAGACAAAAGCTGAAAGCAATTAGTGGAGGAGAGCTCTCGAGTGGTCTGGTGTCCTGCGACTCAAGTGAGTGCATTGCTAACTTGAGCGCATGTCCTCCGGTAACTGGAAGTCATAGCATATTTTTAAAACTTCTTGTTTGTGTTATGATTAATTTTGCTTGATACCAAGTGGTTGAAAAGTGAGGGAGAGGCTGGTAGTGACTGTGCAGACTGCGTCATTCCAAAAAGGGGGTTTCTGTAAGACACCAGGCTAAGAACAGAGGGCTGCAGAGGACGGCGAAAGAGGCGGAAGACCAAAGAGATCAGAAGAATTCCAGCACACGCGTGCTGTTGGCAGGACAGCGGCCTCGCCGAATGGTAGCGGTGCTCTGTTGAGCAAGCTGAGGGTTTTGTGCGTCCCTTTGTGTTTCTGTCATGAAGTCCTAGAAGGACGCACATGCCAGGAATAAGGACTTGCCAAACCATGCAGGTCTGGAGGACTTGGAAGCTTGCAAATAGCTTTCAGAAGTTGGAAAGAAGTGTATGTATGACGTGATAAAAAGCAAACCAAGTACGAGAATATAGGTGTTATCTTCCCTGGTGCCATGGCCAACAGGAGTCTTTTCCTGTGGTTGCTCTGTGTGTGTTCAGCAAGTACCTGAGAGCCTGGAAGGCTCTGAGTAATTCTCTGGATGCTCTTGACCAGTCACCATGTCCCTGTTTGAGCCAAACTCCTAACGGTACCCCTTAAGTATACAGGAGGATCATCAAGGTTCAAATCAGCTCCCTCAGCTCCAGTTGACCCCCAAGCCCAAAAACCTAGTGCACTGATCGCTTGTGAAACGTGGATTTGTGTGACTGTCAGCAAAACGTTGTCTCTGAGCCTCCTGTTGCAGAGGTCTCGCCAGTCGGGGGCATGCACAAGGCTGGATGACCGTGGCTTCATTCAGTTGTAAGCTCACCCGTAAACGCCTGTGTGTCCCCATCGGTAGCTGTGCAGAGCATCTGGAAGCACAGGGTGCCCCCCCACATGAGTATGGAAGGCAGTGCCGAAGTTTTCCAGCAGAGACGTAGTCGTGACAGTTGTTTGATCCACCGTGTCGGGTCGTTTGTTTGGGGGTTTTTTGCTGGTGGTGGTTTCGGTGGTTGTCTATAACTTTAAGCAGGATTCTTCGCCGAGTCTGATAATACGCTGGCTCCATTTCCTACTCTTTGCGGGGGATGTGTTGCTAATAGGAGGTTACTAGGACAACCCTCCTTCTTCTGACAGGTACTTAATTTCTGTTATCTCCAACGCCTGGTGGACCAATACATCAGTACGGAATGCAGCAGCAGTTTAGAGAGATGCTTTGTATCAACCTGGACCACGAAGGAGATGAGAGGGCTGTGTCTCAGAGCTGGTGGGATATTTGCAGAGTGGGGAGATGGGCAAGAAAGACAGAAAGGACCAAAAAACCTTGGAAAGCAAGGAACAATAATAAGTGGAGGAAAGGAGAAGAGAGACTGGGAAGCTGGTGCATATGGTTTGAGATAGTGGCCACACCTCAAATACTGCGTCCAGGTTTGAGCCCCCTACCGCCTGGTGGACCAATACATCAGTACGGAATGCAGCAGCAGTTTAGAGAGATGCTTTGTATCAACCTGGACCACGAAGGAGATGAGAGGGCTGTGTCTCAGAGCTGGTGGGATATTTGCAGAGTGGGGAGATGGGCAAGAAAGACAGAAAGGACCAAAAAACCTTGGAAAGCAAGGAACAATAATAAGTGGAGGAAAGGAGAAGAGAGACTGGGAAGCTGGTGCATATGGTTTGAGATAGTGGCCACACCTCAAATACTGCGTCCAGTTTTGAGCCCCTCACTTCAAGAAGGACACTGAGGTGCTGGAGCGTGTCCTGAGAAGGGCAATGAGCAGCTGAGAGAACTGGGACTGTTTAGTCTGGAGAAGAGGAGGCTGAGGAGAGACCTTATTGCTCTCTACAACTACCTGACAGGAGCTTGTAGTGAGGTGGGGGTTGGTCTCTTCTCCCATGTGACAAGTGACAGGACGAGAAGAAATGGCCTCAAGTTGCACCAGGCTGGACATTAGCAAAAATTCAATCACCGAAAGGGTTGTAAAGCATTGGAACAGGCTGCCCAGGGAAGTGGTGGAGTCCCCATCCCTGGAGAGGTTTAACAGCCGTGTGGATGTGGTGCTGAGGGACATGGTTTGGGGACCCTGGCAGTGCGGGGGGGAACGGCTGGGCCTGACGATCTTAAAGGTCTCTTCAACCAGACGATTCTGTGACGGCTGTGAGCCATAGCAGCTCTGGTGGAGAGTCTCCACTCTTGGGAGCATGCACCCCAATGCACTGACCCGACGCTTTCTGCCATGGCTGCTTCCAAAGAATGAGATAATAAGAATCAATTTGTAGGACCAAGCAAACAAAACTTCGGCTTCTGCTGGGAGGAACTGGAGCAATTGTAGCTACAGATGAGGCTTCCACAGAGGCCAAATGCTGATCCATGAAAACATAACTATTCTCTCTCATTTGGAACCTTCTGCTCTGGATCGCGTTCAAAACTGCTGTAAGCCCCTTTGTGAGACTCTTTTTCTTTCCAGGCAGAAGAAGAAGAGGCCTTTTGATTTAATAGTTGTACTTTGTTTCAGTTAAAAAGGAGAAAAACCCCACGTCGTCCCTGCCGTTCTTCCTCAAGAACCTTCCCTTCTGCAGAAGAGTGGCCAGCAGCTCGCAGGACAGGATGGCAGGTCTAGTGTAGAGATAAGGTCGAGTTTCAGAATACACACAGTAAGCGATACTCTGTTTTTAAGGTCCACCACTTCTTGTCATTGCCAGCTGCAAACTGAGTAAAATCTTGTTACTGAAATGGGAAGCAATTACAAATTTCTGGCAAAGCCCAGAAACCTTGAAATAGCCGATGGGGCTTAACTGCTGAGCTCCTTTTCCGTGGAAGTTTGTAACGGTGGAAGGAGTAAATTGAGAATGTGATCTTCTCTGCAAGCTTAAAAACAGCTGGAAAAAGAGAGCGAAGAGTATTGGAGAAGAACTGTGTAAAAACTAAAGCTGTATTTAAGGATGAAAGTGGTGATTTTTTAGGGACCTCTGATTATGAGAACAGCCTAGGAGAGTGGAAATGTTTGTTTGTCTTCCGTAGAACAGCTTCTCTGCTGAGGCTCGCCCAGGGCCCCGCTGGTGTAACGCGGGAGCCCAGTATGGGCTTTGTCAGCATTTGTTAGATCAGCGTGGTTCACTTAAACACGTGCATTCCCTCGATCATTTTAAAGCCTTTTGTGTGTTTTTTCATCTCTTTTTAGGTTATTTTCCCTGCAGATTTGAAGATCATTTCTAGCAGAGGATCGTAAAAGCTGTGTTTTATTGGTCTGTCACATCCCACAGCTTTTTATTTTTCCATTATGTATATCAGCCACAGCGTTTATTGTATTCCTAATAACTGAACAAATTCTCAAGTCATCTTTCTGGCTAACAGGCACTGCCTAGAAACATCTCCTTGCTTTTCCAGTGCCTTGGACTCGCAGACTTTTGTCTGAGTATCTGCTGCTGCCAGTCAACCCCACAGGGGACGGTAGGGCTGGGGAATGGCGAGGCTGAGATTGACAGTGAGTTCCTTAATTTGACTGGGTAGTGAGGCTGGTCAGAGCTCAGAAATGTCCTGATGGCTGGAGCTCAAAGGCTCTGTCCTGCCTGCGCTGCAGACGAGCTATGCTGAAGGAACAAGGAGGGAGTGTGCACAAACACGCGCTCTTTGTGCTCAGGACTTCTCGTGACTGCTGGCTGTGTCTGCGAGGGGAATCGGCGCTGTGTTGCGGTTGGGCTGCCGTGCTGAGTGCCGAAGGGAAAACCCAGTGAAATTAATTGATTCACTTGACATTCCAGGTGACAAAAAGTAAACCATGCAGGTAGTGAAGATCTGAAGAGACAAGTGATGGGGCATGCCGTGCCCATCCGGGAGTGTAGAGGCTCGCCCCACCTGCTAGTGTAGGTTATCCGGATTCGATTTTCCTATGTGCCAGAGGGCGTTTGAGGCCACATCTTCCACAAGAAGCCCTAAGCAAAGAAGGTGTCCTCATTCTCTTTTGTTAACTCTGATTCATTTTTTTTACGTAGAAGAATCAAACCCCAGAGCAGCAGCTTGAATCCTGCTCTCCCGTGTCAGCAATCGTGCTATAATCAGCAGGGCAGAGCGGGGCACTTGCTGCCTCTGCCTCTCATTATTCTGAGTATTTTATAGGTAATGAGCAGCTGCAGCAGGAGATCCTGAGGGCACCCCTGTTCCCAGTCCGAAGGGCCTGTTGTCCAGTTCAGGCTGGATTCAGGTAGAGGAAAAAAGTCAGATCCGTGTTTTCTGGCTTCTCAGGCAAAGGGTCTTTTGAGATGGTTTCCTTGCTGCCGCTCTCACCCCATCCAGTTACACAGCGCAGACGTTTGCAGACTGCTGAGCAATCAAGGACACAAGTTCCTGTTAGAACATAAGTTCCCGTTACTTAAAGACTCGGTGGTCTGTTGTGACGGGCCGGTGGTGGTTTAGCTGGCAGGAACGGGGGCTCCCAGCACAGGTTTGGCTGTGGCCGCAGAGCAGGTAGCACAGATGTAGTGGGGAGGTTCTTAAACGCCCAACACAGACCTGTCTGGATTGAAGCTGATGACTTAGTCTGAGCCCAGGCTGTATTTCATTATTTCAAAACAACAATCCAACCAGCCCTCACCAAAGCGCCCTAGTCAGGTGTTCCTGTAAGATGCTACCGTGAGGCCCCAGCTGCAGTGAAGATCCATCTGCCGGGTTTCATAGCCTTGGTAGTCCGGGACTGGTCGCAGCGTGTCTGAAGTAACCAAGAGGGGAGAGGCCAGTGGGACGCGGGGGTGATCTACTTTTGCCATTGGCAGCTGTTAACTTTTTTCCTGTTTCTGTCTGTGAGAACTCTGGTGACTGGCTGTTGTCAGGAGGATTTTTTTTCAGTTGCGTAAGGACTGAGAAAACAGTGTCTGTCTGACTCTGGCGCAGTGAATGGCTTTCAAGCGAAGCCATGGCTGCAGTAATTGTGCTCTAGCTGTGACACTATAAATAAAGTTATTAACAGCAATATGTAAATGGGTTTCTATTTCTGTCCCCTGTATTGTTTGCAAAATCTAGGGCAGTTATTCAGTGAGAATCATCTGCTATTGAGCACTGAGCCTACCAGCGTCTGATGCTGCGTGGGCTGCTGCTTTTCTTTTCCCCTTGCTTGCTTTCTTTCTTTGCACTGCCTTTAGAGTCCAGTTCCTTTGCAAGTTTGCGTGCTGTGATATATGAGAAATGGTGGAGCTGCGTTTAAGCATTTTCAGGCTTCCGGAGAGCAGCTCAGTGCTCACGAGTAGGGAATTTTCTCTGGAGATCTGAACTGCAGGAGCAGTAACACCAGCCTCACAAACACCAAACCCCGCTGCTGCGATCTGCCTTGGCATGCACCTCGCAGATCCCACCTTGTTTGGAGACAATGCTGTTTCCTTCCACTCCCCTCTCCATCACTCCGGATCTGCCGAGCTGCCTCCGGCCCCAGTCGCGCTGGAAACTCGTGCTGCATCGATCCGTACAGTTACAGTACGGCTCCCCGCGGGAGAGCGGAGCTCTGTGGTTTTGGAAATGCTTTACTACATCGTGGCTGTCCTTTCTGGAAGAGCAAATTATTCTCATGCAAGGCATCTGTTTGGAAACCCAAATGCATCCGTGCTAGGGCCAGGAGCTGCGCGGCTCTTCACCTAGCTCCTGGACAGGACACCCCACGTGAGTCAGTTGGGTCGAAGTTCTTCCTGCTCGGCTAGTGAATTTAGCTCCAGCCTCCCCAACCCACCCGCGGGGAAAGTCCCAACCGGTTTGTCTTGTGACTCATTAGGCACAGTTTTATTGCCAGCCCCGTTAACCCGCAGACGGGCGCGTGTCCTCCATGGCACTTGAGTTCCATGTCGCGCAGCTTTGTGAAACGGCGCCATAACGCTGGGACAGCCGCGAGCTGTGCCTTCCGTTCCGCTCCGCGCCTGACGTGGCGCTCAGTTGTGTGGTCTGTATAACAGAAGAACAGGCAGAAGGGTTTAGAGGCTGTGACACCCGCTGTTCTGAACTGAACCGAACTCATCCTTTCGAACGCCAGGCACCCTATCTAATTGGGTGGTTTTTGGGTTTTTTTTTAATTTTCAAGCCAAAATTGCCGCTCCCGTAGTGGCATAGAAAGCAGAAGTCAGCTGGTCTGGTTATGGATAGAGGTAAAGAGGTCTGACACAGTAGCTTTTGGTTTTGTGGTCTGCGATACGTGCCTGGGATATACGTTTGAAGCGGTCTCTAAGGTGGCTTTCTGTGCTATAGTCAGACTCTGTTGGCTTTGCTGGCATTTGTTCACTGGTAAACAGTTTACAGGAACTTCATTTGGAGATGGTACTTTGTGAATATTGAGAGTGGCAGCAAATGGCTTAGTGAAATATCTTAATGCATTAACACAGAAATGAAATTTTCCAGTGGAAAATGCGGGAGAAAAGCTACTGCTTTCTATGCAGATCCATTATTCCGGTGGTGGCAATTACAGTAATTCTCTTGAAATCAAGTTAAAATTATATGCCTGCTTCATTATGAAAAGGAACCACTGATAGCAGAAGTGGGGGGAGATTGGGTGGGAAGTTAAAAAGACTTTTACATATGCAGTGGGCAGGCCTGCCGCACCACGCTCCCGGCTCCAGCATTGCAGGAGCAGGATTTGTCTGGATGTTCCCTGGACTTGCGAGGCCAGGATTCACGTTCCTGCTTTGCCATGGTTTTCCTGCATGGCATTGAGCCCCTTTATGTATTTTCTTTGTATACCATTCTGCTGTCTCTGCAAAATAGCACGGGGTGTGTTAGGGGCTGAAGAGGTGCATGGAACTCAGTATTCCCTGCTAAGAACGATCTTGGCATAGAAATACTCACCCCTGCTGCCTTCTCAGGGGGGCTGCACGGAATTTCCTTGTACTTGTCTTGTTTCTCCACGGTAGCTGCAGTTTTCTGTTTCACCAAAGGGAACCAAGGGTCGATGCCAGCGCCACTGCCATTGATCTGTGGTGGTGTACTGGTAGATCACGTCTTATAAAGGAAACACACCCCTTAATGTTAAATCTGGGCCCTCATAAAGTTGGAAGAACTTTACTCGTGACTGGAGGGTGTCTGGTCTTATCCGTGGAATGGTCTGGTATTTTGGTTCCTGCTCTCCTTGGGAAAATGAAATACCTATAGGAAAGGCATAGTGGCTCCTTAATGTTTTCAGTTATGACACTTATATACTAACGTGATGTTCTCATGATGTAGGGACTTTCCAGAGAGAAAACCCTGACTTGCCGCAATTGCAGAGTAAATAGATCACCAAAGGACAGGAATCTGAGGAAGCTCATGGGGAAGAAGTAAGGCGAGGTTGGAACGGCCGCGGCATGCAGGTTTACCGCAGTTCTTTGGGCACAAAAGCATCGTTGTTTGACTGAACATCGTGATACCAGGGGAGAAGAAGCTGAATGCAGTTGCACGGCTCTGAAGAGCTCATTCTCTCAGTATCCAAGACCAGAGCAATAGGTGACAGAAACATCCCAAACCTGATCAGATGCAATTTCCTCCGTCCCCTGTGGCTGACCCAGGAATCCACGTGTAGCTGTTAGTTGTCTGTGCCAAAACCGATTACGCTGTTGCCGCCTCTGACAACTGATGGATTGCTGGCACACAGCCTCTCTGCCACAGGGTGTCCCCTTGTTTTAATACTTCACTTTTTAGTTGTTTCTCGTCCCTGTTCTGCTGCTTCTACAGCTTCAGTTACTTTTGCAAGCCTTTCTCTTGAAGGAGGGCAGGCGGGGTAGCACCAGGCTCCTGGCGCTGTGGCGGTAACGGATAGTCCCGTCTTGCAGAATTGTCTCAGCGCCGTCTTCCTTCTTGTTGTTTTTGTGGCATGATTTTGATATCAGAGATGATTCTAATGCCAGAAAACAGACTGCAAGAATGCTTACAGCAGAAAGCATGCCTGAAGTTTGGAAACCAGAAGATAACATGGCTTTTCCTTCTTGTTTTCTATGCAGTTCTGGATTTTAGGCTGTCTTGTGGCACAAACGACGCCGAGATTTATTTTGCTGTGGGCTGGACCCAGCTCCAGTTTGGACAGACCTGCCAGCTCTTTTGTGCTGGTCAGGCAGACCCGGGTGAGTCTCGGAGCCAAAGCAAAGGCACACAGTGGGTTCAGCGGTATGCACGGTTCCTCTGCGCCTTTCCACATATGTCCTTCAACTTTGCCTTTCTAAACTTCCTTGGATTTGGAATGGATTTGGCATCTTTCTCCCTTACATGATTTTTTCCCCTGACCACAATGATTGGAAAATTTTTCACATTCCCATCAGTCCCTTCTTAGATACATGAAAAAGCCCCAAAGTCCCCCCTTCTTAATAATCCAAAATCTCATTTAGGCCACTTGGATTTCTTTTTATGTTCGACAGACAGCAGCATCTGATTTGGCTGGTGATGATGGAGTACTAAAATTCCTTCCTCTCATCTGAAAGACATCTGTAACACACTCCACCTATAGTTTGGCTCGTAGCCACTGCATTGCTGTCTTTGTTTTGCCTTCCCCGAAGAGTTTTTCTTCCCAAAAGGCTATTTATTGCTCCTGTTTCCAGTGAGGAATCGGTCTGGTTAAATATAGCCTGCCGAAAGAGGAAAATCTTTTAACTCAAGATGTTTCGAGGGAGAGGGTAGCAGGTTTTTCATGTTTAAAATAAAAAATGAGTACTGATGCTGCTCAGCTGTAATTAAGTTCCAGTAACTGGGATTGCTATTCAGTGCTTGTAAACTGGAAACCCAGGAAGGCCATGGAAAAACTTTTCCCTGTATGACTGGTGCAGTGTTTCCCTTCTGGCTGGTGATTTCGGGATCTTAATTTCTCCTCATTTCCTGTGTCGACAGTGAAGGACGAACCACGGGTATCAAGGTGAGGAGACTGACCACGGTGGGAAGTATGGTGCCAATTTTCTCAGCAGCTCTGAGTGCCAGCAGGGTCAGACGCTCGCAGCGGAGCATTACCAGGAGCACGTTGCTAATGCAGAGAGAGCTGCAACCACCAGTGCTGAGGGTTTGTGCTGGAGACGCACATCTCCCAGCCGGGTCCCCCAGACAGTTCTAACCTCCGGGAACACTCATTTGAGAGCAAATGTGGGAAAATCAAGTAAAGGCAGGGTTCTGCAGTTCTTGTCTCTGCAAAGAGCCTTGCTGTCGTCGTGTACGTTGCCACTGGTGGCGCCAAGAGCCATCTGGTCTCCGGCTTCTTTGTCAGTTTTTACTCTGTCACCAGTTTCAGCTGGTGTGGTCTGGCAGAGTGAACTTCTCAGGTATGGGATATTGGTCACTTGGGAAGAGGGACAGTAGGCTGTCTGTCTTGCTGCAAGGAAGAAGGTGAAGAGGCTCCCATTTTTCCGGGTTTTTGGGTTTATGGGAGTTTTTTGTGTGTTTCTTCCTATTCGCATTACCCTCTCTGAAGTTGCACTCTGCTTACGGCAGCGTTTGTGTATATACATGCCTTCTCACCCTCCTGAGCAAGTGGGAGCCAGCACGACGGATCTTAAGGCGGAGCACTGTCATGGTGCCCAAGAGTGTCCTGCTGGCCAAGGGACAGCTGTGCCAGCTGCTGCAGAAGTGCGAAGGCTTGTTTGAAACAATAGGTGACTTCCAGCACTGAACGGATCTTCTCTGAAATGACCATATAAGTTTAGGAAAGAGAGAGTATCTTTCTACTATTTTCTTTTTTCCATGACTGTAGGAAAGGGAAATATTTTAACCTCGTTCTGCCCGATGTCCTGCTGTTCCAGAGAAACTTTTTTTTTTGGGCATCACCAAGGCTAAGAACTTAGCCTGCCACATGGACATCCCTAGAGAGCAAGGCTGACATGCTGTTGGGTCCTGAGTTAAGTCTGGAAGAAGCTTGCAGCCTTTGCTGGACCAGTCGTTGGGCTGTCACTCAGCACAATGATCTGTGTGGGCCACTGCACCCTACTTAGGTGGGCTTTGCTGCCCTTGCCTAAATTTGTGCTTCTTGACCTAGACACACTGCCTGACCGTGGCCACTGTGCCACGGCTGTGAACTTGTCGTCAGTTTGTTTCTGTTTGTCCTTTCGTTGTTGCTGCTATTAAATTCAGGAGGGGAAAGAGCATTATGAGATGTTCTCCGTGTTTCTGGAAGCTGAAATCCTTTTGGTGCATAGAGTGCGTAGAAGGGAGAGCACACAGAGGACCTTCTTGTCTTCCCTTCCCCAGGTGGCTGTAGCTGGGAAAGAGGGACTGGGTGTATCCTGATGCCATGTCTATTCGAGGAACGTCTAGACTAACAATGCTACGTTTATGCCACTGGAGCTGGGAAATTACTTCTGGGCTTACAGTGCTGGTGGCGAACTGGTTTTTAAACAGATGTCCAAGTGCTAAAATTGACTCATTTACAAACTGCTTTAGAGATGCTCCCACCTTGTAGATACTCAGAACATGGTCGTGGGTAACCAGCTCTAAGTGGCCCTGCTTGAGCAACAGAGTTGGGCAAGATGACCGCCAGAGGCCCGTTGCAACCTCAACCGTTCTGTATCTCTGTGAAAGCCTAGTCTGGTGGGAAGGGCTCAACTCAGCCCTTCAGCTGAGAGTTTTGTCATCTTCATCCCAACCCATCCTTCTTCTCTCTTCTTCCTTGTTGATAGCAAGACTCAGTGATGTGCAACACCAACAGCCCTGGAGTAATAACAGTGTTTAACAGCAGCACCCTGAGACACTGTGCTCACCGGGTAGCCTTGTGAATTCACTGGCAAGGGCAGAGGTGGCCACACCAAATGGCTTTCTCTGCTGACCCCTCGGCTCCTGAATGCCTGTATTTCGTGAACAGTGGTCATTTCGCTGTGGCACGTTAACTACTTCTTCTGTTGGTTGCAGCGCAAGGGCAGGGCTTTGACTCGCGTGCAGGCAGATGCACTTTGCTGGTTTTTTGAGCCGTTACAGCTCTGAGTCTGGGGTTTTGTGCTGTTTCCCATGCAGTGCCTGTGGTGTTTGGTTTCCAGCAACACATGGTGTTTATATCCAGGACTGGCATTACCGTTGTGATGGTGATAGGGTTTGTGTTTCTTGCCGTGCCTGATTTATGTTGTGGCTGGCGTGCATGGCACGCACACGTCTCGAAATAGAACACGACTCCTTTTGTTTTTACATTGGAAGCTCTGATGATTTAATTGAGCGTTTCGAATAATGCTGCGTTTGCAGGGAAACCTGGCTGTGTCGTGTCCCTCTGTTGATAACTCCCTTAGCTTCAGACATATAAGGCTGCACTTCCAAACCATTCTCTGTACGTGTGTGTGGTTTTTAAATGTCTCGTGTGGGTTTCCTGCTTTCCACCTTGTTCTTAGCCTTCCTACTCCTTGTGTCGTTCTGTGCTTTCTGCCAAGATCTCTCCCCTTCCCACGCTCTTGCTCAGAACCTTCTCCTTTGCCATCTGAAAGACCCTGTGGTGCTCCTGCCTCAGGGCACGTTAGCAGTCACAGCAAAGCTCGCCAGAGTTACAGGAGCTAGCTCTGAATGACCTGCCCTGGTAGGACCCAAGGTGCCCAGCCCTGGGACGGGCTGAGCACAGACTGTGAAAGCTGAGAGGGCTCGCACTGCTCCGGGGTGTGGCACCGAGGCTCCTGCTGCGACCTGAACTGCTGCTCCCTGTGTATCATCGCTCCCTGAAGGCATTACAGACCACAACATGGGAAAGCTGAGCTCAGCACCCTGGGAACTCTCTCCTCTTGGCTCTGCATCTTAGATGCTTCTCTTCATTTCGCCTCGCTCTGCCTGTGCAGCTAAGTGAAGCACTCTGCAAAAAGCATCTAGACGTCCTGCTCGGAGGTCTCGCAGTCCAGAGTGGTGGTGGGGATTTTGGTAAGGGCCAAGCTCAGGCAGAGGCTGGCATAGCAGCAGCTAGAGCTGTGTGCCAGCCTGCCCTGTGCTGTCTGTCAGCCCCAGGCTCCTGGCATCAGGAGGAGCCAGCGGCATAGGGATACTCCAGTTCATGTCCCCATCTTTACCGCTCTCCTGCTAGGGGCTTGGCTGAGGTCAGGCGGGTACCAGGCTGGTCTCTAAGCACATCAGGAAGCTGCTTAAGCTCCTTGCCGTCTTTCTTCCCCATCAGTGTCATGAGCCACGCAGGGCAACGGGCACAAAACTGAGTTTGTCTTGTACAGCTATGAAATCGTGACCCAGTCCTTGCTGCAAACAGGAGCTGAAACGGGAGCTTAGGAAAGTATTCACCTCTACCCTATGACACAATTTGTGGTACTTTTCAACAAAAATTAAACAGAAACAATAAAAAAAACCCAACTGAACAACTTATAAAAGGAATGATAACTCCCTTTTTCTTGTCTGTCCTTCCCAGAAATAACCCTTTTTTTTTTTTTTCTTTTTTGAGGTCATACCCTGGTTACTGCTGGACAAAACCCAATCAGATAGTAAATCTGAAGGCCGTGACGGAGTGGAAAATATATCAAGAGCTCTGAAGCCATTATAGCATTTTAATTACATGCTAAACCGTTTTTTCCACAGAGCAGTAGCCTTCCAGATGAAGGGTCTGGGACCCGGGGCTGATAATAGTTGCTTACGCTCCGGCTGCAGATTGTGTGGTCAATCCCTTCCAGTCAGCTTCAGCGGAGAGTACTTACAAACCACTGCCTTACTTCATCTCACGATATTTTATCCTTATTATAAGTATGTCATTTGACCTTTTGTTGGCTGCTGTCATTTACCCCACATTTTGGCACAAGGAAGACCGATTTCTGGCATTGTGCTTCCAGCAGCAAGGAAGTGCCTTGCCCTCTGAAGGCTGAGCGTAGTTGGCTTGAGTTGTGCCCTTCATCGCAATCGTCCATCACCGTTGCCCTTTAACAAAATCTTTTCATTGCCAAGGGTAGTCTGACATGAAAGATGGGTGTGGAGTGAGGACCTAGGGGTAGAGGAGAAGCTGTCTGTTTAAACTCTAAGGTTCCCAGTCTGGATAAGATGCGCTGGCAGGACTGGGATATGCTCCTGCAACCTCACTGCACGTGTGGTGTGTGTGCAAGGAGATAGAGAGGGCTTGGTTTTTAAAGGAAAGCACTAACTAAACACAGAAGGAGGGTCGTGTGCTGCTCCTTGATGGCTCTTGTGAGAGAAATCCATTTTTTTCCTAGTTGCTTCTGAGCTGCTGGGTATTTTACAGAGAGAGAGCTGGATTTATGGGACACTGGGACTCATAACAAAAGGAACAGAAGTGGCATGGCACAGCACCACGTACACGGGTCCTCATTCCTCCCTCGTGCGTCATTAGCAGGGTTGGGAGCGATAAACCCGGTTGTCTCTGCTGCTAGAACTGCAATGCTAGCAGGAGTGTGTGGAGGGAACAGATTAGGCAGGAGGAGTAAAACGGGATTTAGTGACTTTCAGAGCTCTCTGTTGAGAACAGAGGTCAGAGCGGCCTCAGGCTGGGTTCCTGTTTGCAGGGGCTGTTCTCTCTGACAGTCATGTGCTGCTCCTTCTCCAGTCTCCTGCCACAAACGTGTCCTTCCCCACTCTGTCTTCAGTTCCCAGATCAATGCTTTGTCCTCTGCCATCCCCCACGTGGTCCTTTCCATCCCCTGATGAGCTTTTCCGTCCCCTGCAGCCCGTGTGTCCCCCACAGCATCTGCTGATGGCTCAGCGGCATTGCCCTTTGGCTGCTGAGCAGATGGCGCAGCTGGCTCAAGCCTGTACTGGAATACGCTCAGCTGCTTCGTGGTGACTTGGTTCGCTGGCAGGGGAGAGGGGCGAGGGGATGGACTGGGCGGGTGGATGCCTTCGCATTGCAAGGTTAATCACAAAGTGTGCAAAACCTCAGTTGTGCAAAAGACGGGACGTGTGACGGGTTCATGCAGAGGGAAGAAGCATGTGCCAGTGAAGCTTTTCCCCTGACTGCCAAGCATCAACTCTATGTCCAAGGGTGAGAGGAGACTTGAAGCATCTGAAGAAATACTTGCAATGCACTCCTTTTCTTCAGATAAAACCAAATTTCTTTTTCCTCGACTTCCGTCTCAAAAATTATCAGACTGGCTTTGTTTGAATTGTTTCATCTCTCTTTCTTCCAGCAAGAAGCATCTCAGGTAGTAAATGTTGGTTCTGTAACAGGGGCTCCCATGTTAACTTCCCAGTATTGGTACCAGCTCGTGTGAGGGATGCATTTCTGATTCCTGTCATGCAGCCTTTCCGCGCTCTATTCAACCGTGCGGTCCTTGGAAGTGCAAGACGAGGATCGAGATGAAGGGGGTAGCTGCTGAATTTGACCAGAGATCAATTTGCTGGTCACTCGTAGAAGGTTACAAGTTTGAGAAAATGTTGTAATTGAGTAGTTTCGATTCGAAAGGGCTTAAATCTGTGCCTAGAATAGCTCCGTGGGTCATTTGCCTGGTTGAAAATATTACCACAATGTAACGTGGAGAAATGTCTGCTCCATTTATCTGGTGTGATAGTAACGGGGGATGGAGGGAGCAGCCGTTGGTCACGTACCAGGTTTATTAGGACACTATGCGAGCACTGGTCTTCTAGCTCGGGCATGAGGAGAAGGCTCAGGGCACCCCTGCAGGGTATTTTGAAATACACCCATCGCTATCGGAACGCAAGAGCCACAGTTGCTCTTTATCCTCCTTTTATGACACGTGGCTGTTACGACACACACGCCATGGACATGTCCACAGGTGAGGAATTCGCCGTGTGCCCCGTGCTAGAAGAGGAACATGCCTGCAGCAAGGTGGGTTTTGTTTCTGCCCCAAGAACTGGAGACGTTTCCCATGTGTACATCACGTATTAGCTCATGCTGCAGTTACGTAGTGACTGACACAGACGATACCTCTAAGATGTCAGTTGATTTCAAGTGTATTTCTTTGGGAAGTTTGCTTTTATTTGTAAATATGTGAAATCTTGGTTTATTTTTTGGTGTATTTTCTCAAGGGTTTAAAAAATGGCGAAGTGTATTTGGATTCAGACAATAATCAACTTCAAGGAAGAAATCAGCCACTTGATAGATGTTTCAATATGCAAGTGTAGCTCATGGGTTCTCTAGTTTTATAAACATGTGTGCATATATACATTTTATCTTAGATCTGTACAGACATAATCTGGTGCTTGTTCTGCTGAATAGTTTAAATGCAGCGTAATGGCAGCCTCTGATTGCAAATCAGTATTTTCAATGTTGTAATTAAAAATGAGTCAGAAACTTTCTCCAGTTTACAAAAAAAAATCTTCACAGCACGACATTAAAATTGATAATTTAAATCAAAAGATCATTATTGATACTTGTGATTCAAATAGTTGTGCTTTTGAAGGGGTGCACGCTGCTTTCAGAGGGCTTTCCTCGCGGCACCGTCACGCTCTGCATTTATGCCATGGCAGCAGCGTGTCTGCCGGGTGCGCGGTCCAGGGCAGGGTGCTGCCAGCCCCGGGGCTGAGCGGTGTGCGTGGAAGCAGAGCTCAAAGCACAGGTGAGAGCTGTGGTAGGCAGGTGAAGGGCGTTCGCCCGCGGGGAAGTGGGTTTTCTGCAGTGGAGCTGGGACACAGGCTTGTTACAGAGCTGAGAGGCTGAGGAAGGGGACCGACACGGGGAAGCGTTGATTTTGTAGCTGGGCTGACCTGGTCGTTGTGTAGAAGTGCCTTGTCATTAATGATGGCTGACAGCATTATCGTGCCACCACCAGCTCCCAGTATACTGGAAATTGTCTGGAGGTGAAAGGCTTGTGGGGTTTTCTTGCCCTTTCTAATCTCGGGAGGAGATGGGACCGTGCCTCTCAGGGCTTTATGTGGGACAGAAGCTGTATCATAAGGTGGCGTTAAGGGTGTTCATCTCTCCTACGAGCCTCCTCACCCCCGGGCTTCTACCCCAGAACTCAAAGAAATACCAGCAATACACTTTGTGACACTTTTTTTTTTTCTCTCTCTCTTTTTTCCCAAGCATCCTCTTTGCAGATATAGAGGGTTTCACCAGTCTGGCCTCCCAGTGCACTGCTCAGGAGCTGGTCATGACGCTGAACGAGCTCTTTGCCAGATTCGATAAGCTGGCAGCTGTAAGTTTTCCGTTATAATTACGATTATTTTTTTTTTTCCCTGTTGCAAGAATGACATACTGTGCTGGTTCACAGGATTTCTGTAACTATTCCCTGCCCTAAAAAGCAAGCTATTGCAAGCATGAGGAAAAGCCGAATACTTCTCTCTCCTTTTTCTCCTTTTTTTTTTTTTTTTTATTCCAGGAGAACCACTGTTTGCGTATCAAGATCCTGGGTGATTGCTATTACTGTGTGTCTGGCTTGCCAGAAGCAAGAGCTGACCATGCACACTGCTGTGTGGAGATGGGAATGGATATGATCGAGGCCATCTCGTAAGTACTGTCTTCCCCATGGAGAGATTCAGAGCCATCAGCAAGCAGATTCTCCTTCCCTGGTCCTTACGTTAGCAGCAAAGGAAGCCAGCTGGAACCAGACAACAGTCCCGCTTTGACAGCAGACAGACAGACAGACAGACATGCCCGTGAGCGTGTTACAGCCATGCGGCTGTCAGGGCCCAACCTCCTGAGGGGAAGGGCAAAGGTTGCGGTGATTACTGGAAGTCTCGTTCCCAAAGGAGGGTTCCAGCAAAGGGCAGAAATGTGAAGTCAGAGGATTAATAACAACTTCATTAAATTTCAGTCACTTTTCACTTATCATTAAAATGGCTTTTTACTCACCTGAGAATCCCTCTGCTAAGGTCTGTCTTGTCGAGCTACACTAATCCTTCTCCACGCGTCCCTCTGCCAAAAAGGTCAGATTCAAGGTTTTCTTACTTCAGTTAAATTAATTAGCGAAGAAAACCATAAAGTTATTCTGGAGCAGATGCATGGTGCTTTTTCCTTTATTTCCACTTCACCATCTTTATTTTTTCTCTCCTCAATCTGTTCTGAAGCTTTGCCTGCTCCTGAGGTCCGACTAGCACTCCTGTGTTTGTTCGGACCGTTCCTGTCTTTAGAGAGGATGAGACAAAGTTGAGAGCCATACCTAGCTGTAGTTCTTGGAGGACAGCAGACAACGCTGAATACTGTTTGCATCGGACACGAGCTTTCACAGGCCTGTTCTTTCAGAATTCAGGGAGGGATGATTTATTGGTTATCTTGAGCACATGCAAGCTTAGGCAAAAAGTTCCTGACTGGGAACTGAGCTAACTGCACCATCCCTGCTGCACAGAGACTCTGCTGCTTTTTCCCTTGTAAGTTTATATTTTGTGAAAGCATCTTCTAAAGTATTGGTGGTACCAACTGAGAGGTAGGTGTCTGTGCAGTTCTCCTTTCATTCTGTTCAGTGAATTGATGAACTTCCCACTTGAACTCAATGAATACTAGAGCTACGTGTTTGCTGAGCTTGATATAGCACGTCTTTACCATTTGAATTTCTGCAAGGACATGAATACACACCCACGCTTGTCACCCTCATTCTCCTACACAGACCTGTAGTTTGAAGAGCAGTGTTTTCACCCAGGAGACCTCGTTCACCCGTAAAAGGAGTTGCAAGTAACTAGTTTTCAGTAGCCCGTGAGAGGATGCTATTTTTTCCGTGTGAAGTACAATTCAGTGGCAGGTGACAAAGCATCTTATCAAACACGAGAAGCAGCAACTCTTAGCCAGCAGCCCTGCAAAGAAGTTGCTGTGCACATTGCCCAGAAACTTCTCGCTTGCTGCAGTGGTTGGCCAGGTGAAATCCAGAGACCTCGATGGGTTGCTGTGTCCATAATCCCCCATAAGGCTGAGCAACACCAAGAGGCCTAGACTTTGTTAGCCACAACCCGCCTTAACTTGAAAGCAAGGTGGAGCTGAAGGGTTTGTTTGCAAATAGCTCTTCAGCACCCTTGGAAGCTCATTTCCCACTCGGTACATGGTGAGTGCATTTAACAATCTTCTCTCTTAAGGAGTCTGGAAGGTGATTCCATTCTCACTACCCCTGCTTCCCCCTCCTCCCTAAGGACCAAGATAAGAGGTTTCACAGTTAAGGTAACCAATAGCTACTGCACATTGGATTAGAGGCTTGGCCGGCTCTGATTGGTGTTGGTGACTAGGCTGATTTTGTCCGTGTGCAGTAACAGCAGGGCGTGATATCCTGTGTCGGAAAGATGGACTTGGAGTCGCTGCACTGCTGGTACGACAGAACTACACCATGGGGAAGGAAACCCAGTATTTCCTTTGATATAAAAGGATAACCAGACTAATCCGTTTGCTGCGAAGTCTGGAGAAAGTTCCCTCCTCATCAGCAACTCTTCTGGGAAGAAGTTCCCTGGTCTTGTGTCAGTAGTGTGACTTGGCAGAGGGTGCAGTAGGTTTTGAAGCACTGTGCCACATGTTCTTCCTCCCTTCCCAGGCTGTACCCATACTGCTGCCACTGTTGTCCTTGCAAGGGTTGTGTCTGCAGCTGCGTTTTCATTACGCCAGTTCCTGTCACCTTCCCAAGTGGTGTAGTCAGAGCTTTCTCGGTTCCTAAGCCTGTGACACCTCACCCCAAAGCAGCTTCCCTTCCCTTCCCGAGAATGTCTGCTGCTTGTAAAGGAAAGTAATGAATGTCACGTCAGTGAGCAGACAGTGCAACATCAGTCAGCGTTTGTAAGAAACAGGAACCATAAGAGGGCAGGAGCTGTTGCAATGAGAAGTCATCCTGAACAGCGTTAAACCGTGAGGAGTGAACTAGAGTCCAGAACTGGTCTGGCTTTAATCGCTCATTTCCGTTAACAACTAAAACGTAAATATCGGATCTGTGTTGGGGTTAGGAAGTGGGAGGACTTACCTGTCAAGAGGGTGGTATCTAGAAAGGACTAGATGAACCTGAAAACCAGAGAGGCTGAAATCTGACAGATAGTAAAACTTCATGCTGCAAGGAGCTGACAGCTCAAAGGAGAGAGGGCTGTGCTCCGAGATGAGGTGGATTTGCCTGTGAAACATCGACGTTCTGGGGGTGATGTGATCAGCAATAACAAGACGCACAGTTGCTCTGATGGCCTCATCAAGATTTTCCCCTACCTGTATTCCTAAATATCTTTTCCAAGAGAACAGCTCTTGAAGTTAACTTTGGCCCTAAAAAGGCAAAACCCACAAAGTATTCCAGCAGTCACTTGGGGAGTGAGTAGAGCATCCAAAACCTCGTGAAAATCAGAGCTTGAGTCTTTGTAGCTGCCTGTGTGGAGTGATTGCGCTAGATGTGGTGCTCTGGTTTTGCTGCTCTGACCGCAGCCGTAAGCCCCCCTTAAGCTTTCCAGCTGCAGTGGGTTGTTTCACACGTGTATCTGATTTCATCTGTGGAGGACTTGATGCTTGGTGCCATGCAGACAAATCAAGGTCTCTGAAATCATTTCCCTTTTTCTCTTTACTGTATGCTATTACTCCTAACGAGGCTGAGTGCTGGCGGGTTATGTCCAGCTTTGGCATGGAAATCAGAGACCAGCACTTCATTCCTTTCACTGCCCCAAAGATGATTTTTGTATGAGTTCTCAACTTGACCATGAGTTCAGAGTACGCAGGTTTGCTCCAAGGGCTCCCCGTTCCAATTAGCACTCTGCTTGGCCAGGCAGCTCATCCAAGAGCGGTACAGCTGGTCTGGTTTTGTTTTGGTGTCCTGTTGATGTGGATGAGCACCACCGTGCGCATGCGTGAATAATTTGTAGGTCCTGGTGGATTTTTGTGTTCTGGGTGCAAGTTTGTGCCACCGACTACGACCACACCATTCTTAGTTCTTTTTTCCCGTATCTCTTTTCAGACTAGTCCGGGAGGTCACCGGAGTAAATGTCAACATGAGGGTTGGAATCCACAGTGGCAGAGTACACTGTGGGGTCTTGGGCCTTAGGAAGTGGCAGTTTGATGTGTGGTCCAACGATGTCACGTTAGCCAATCACATGGAAGCCGGGGGCAAAGCTGGGTAAGTCGCTTCATCGAAGCCGTCGTGTTAATCCACGTGTTGTTTTGTGCCTGGCGTGTCACAGTGAGGTGGGAACTGGGGGGCAGAGGTTCAGAGAGTCTGCGTGGCTGCTGTAGTGAACTGTGAGTGTAGTGTTGTAAGGGCACGCAAATGTTAGCAAGGTTATTCTGTTCCACATTGACACGTCTTTGGTTACGGCACGTCTACGAAGTCCCAAGGTGGGCATATCCTTCTGTGGTGAGAACCAAGTTCCTTCACAGTGAAGCAAAGCTGGTAGACACAGCAGAAGTGAACAGGTCACATTGACAGAGGTGTGACTGTGTGTTAACCGTGTCTACTGGAGAGCATCCCAGCTGTTGATGGACATTGTACGAAGTGTTGTTTCAGAGCAGCCTTTTGTTTTGAAACATTGCTGTGAGGGAACAGAATCCGTTCTTGTTTCACCACTGTAGGGACCAGCCGAGCACAGAGCTGCTGCCACGTTGACTCCCTGAGATAATTTTTCTATATGCGTTTCCATCTTTTCTCTGCTCTGAAAGAGAGCGTAAGACCATGGTACTGGATAGGCCACCTGTACAAGGCGCTCTCGTACCACAGTGATGACTGTGATACAACTCAAAAGACACGGGCCACAGTTTATGTGACGTGTGTCTGCTGAGTAGACGTGTCCTGGTGAAGGGCCTGTGTCTGTCAGACAGACGGACCTGCTGTGTGTTAGAGCAAAGCAAATCCAAGAGCGAGTGCTCTCTGTCTAGGGAGGTGCTTATGAGTGGACATTGAGGTGCTTAGTGTGAGTACCTCTCTTTCAGAAGACGCCTCCTGGCCCACTTCCTTTAAAATGGGTGACACTCCCCTACTGTATCTGTACGAGCAGTCACATGGCTAAATAAATTGGGGTTTATTGCTTGTTTGAACCTGTCCCTGGCAACTGTCACTGGCAGGAACTGGCTCTTTACGTAATAACCTTCCAAAGCAAACAAAACTAACCGGTGTTTTGTCTCATTCAAGGCGCATCCACATAACCAAAGCAACCCTGAACTATCTCAATGGAGACTACGAGGTGGAGCTGGGCTTCGGAGGGGAGCGCAATGCTTACCTGAAAGAGCACAGTATTGAGACCTTCTTGATTGTACGCTGCAGCCAGAAACGGGTAAGACCAGGCAAAGTGCTGCGCGTTTAGATACTCTTCTTGACTAGATGGCCTCCAACACGCCGTAGCGTGAGCACCAGCCTCTATGCATGAGTGAGTTGACTACCAGACCTTCAGTGACAATAATGCCTGTTTCTCTTTCTGATTCCTGAACTTTTGCAGGTGTAGAAGGGAGTGTAGTCACCTTCTGCAAAAAGTTTCTGCACCAAGTACTTTCTAGTTCTAGCAAAGAAACTGACCTGAGTTGTTTTCAAAAGGATTTTGAGAAATGTTGTTAATATAATGTATTTTTCCAGTAGAATCTTATACTTGTACAAGTTCTTAAAGCACTGGATGAAAACCACCAAGATCTCTTCTCTGACAGATTACAGACAAAAGTGGCTTTGTGAACCTGCTCACCACATTGCCGTGAAGATAAAGATTATAGCAATTCTTATCATTACCTTTCCGCCTCTGTTTCTGAAGATGGGAAGATGTGCCCCACTGTAATGACAGATGATCACTGTGACAGAGGGTTGAAATTATACCCGCTGCTATGACATGGGTCAGGCAGCACAAAATAAGGCTATTGGGGCGTTACTGACTCGAACTTGAGTCAAGACTAACTCAAGTGGACTTCAGCCAACATGTCGTCTTTTTGTGATACCCCCAATTACAGAAGATAGGTTGGTGTTATTACTGGTTTGTATTCCTCAAAATAAATGGTAGACTAGGAGAGGACTCTTCTGATCATCCTGTTGAGCCTAGCCAATAATATTTCTCTGAGTGATTTCTGCACTAGTGACACTACTTCGCTGTTCACAGTACAGGTGTGTAAAAACTCTCCAAGAAAATCCCTTATCATCTGCTGAAGAGAGAAGCTGCTGTTTTGGGTTCGGTCTGCTTGTAAGACCGTCTCATTGTCAGTCTCCGGGAGACGAGTAGAGCTTGCAGTGCAAGATTATTGTTTCTTGAGCGTCACTGCCAGTCAGTGAGACAGCTGGTGTTTATACCTAAAACACTTCTGCTTTGCAGGGTAGATTCAAGTACACAAACCAAAATACCTGTACGTCTCCTGGGGTGGAGAAGCTAGGTTGACTTCTTAAGTCATGCACTCAGCAAGTTGTCTGCGTGAGGGTTTCTCTGGAGAGAAGAGGAAGACCTAAGATCAGGATTGTGCTCCGAGCTGGTGTAGACAAAAACCTCAAAAGCGGAGACGTAGAGCCCTTGGGACTTGACTTCACTTTTGAATGCAGGGCTGTCTTTTGACTAGGAGATTGGACAGAGACTCGGGAGAGATCTGGTTTCCACTCCAGACTTAGATTTTGAAGAACTCGCATCTTCATGCCTTTATTTTCCATGGTGAAATAAAAGGGGTTCCCCTCTCATGCTTTTGCTGCTTTCTATGTATTTATTGCATCTCTATTACCCAGTGTAGCCCTTAGCTGACATCTCTAGGCACTGCTATAACGCTGCTCTAACGAGCTTCATCCCGAAATAGCTAAGACCTGGGACACGTGCACAGCCTCTGTAATTATTGTGCTAGACTGAAACACGAAGAAATTGCTACCGAAGGTGATGGATATTAGTGTTTAGAGTTCGAGGGGTCCTGGTTTGCCCATACTCTTGCAACTTTCTTGCTCCCATGAGCCATTTCCTACCCCTTTGTGAACAGTTTAAAGTCCTCTCACTCTTTAAAAACTCATTTTCGCAAAATAGGATGATCAGAAGCGAGAAAAGCTTTCTCCCAGAGCCAGCTCAGCCAGTCTTGAGTATTTTGCCAGTTCTAAGTGCTTGTCCTAAATGTCTTCTTGTGACGTACTCAGTCAGATTTTCAGTTCAGTCTGTCCCAGTACTGGCCAAAAAATGTTCGCCTAACTTAGTGATGGGCTCCTGCGAGTCACCTCTGGGTTCCAGCTTTCCTCACACGCAAGGCACAGGACAAATCCCACTGACCTGGGAGCAGGAGCAGAGTTGACCCCAGTCACTGTGTGCCTGAGCTGTTCCTCGGGGCGCACAGGCACACATGTCTTCTCTGAATAGCTGGTCCTTCAGCCCCGCAGCCATCAAAACCAAACGATGCCACGAGTTACACTGAACACAGGAACTGTAGTGGCGGCTGTTCCACACCCTTTCTGCCTACTGTTGCCGTGGGGAGCCATCCCTCCCTTCTGAATTCTGTGTCGTCTTTTTTTTTCTTATTTTGTTTATTTGACTTTTTCGTCATGTTAATGGTATTTCATTGGCACAGAGTAAATAGGAGGAACATCTATCTAATATTTTTGTTTCAGGAACTTAGACTAGCTCCTTCTTCGGAAATAGGTTTTTTTTCCTTCTGAAGGAGTTTTGGGGGGTGGGGTGGGGTGAAGCTGGGTTCTGATCGCTCAGTCAGCAGTTTTATCCCCTCTTCCGCTCAGCCTTCTTTCTCCTAAGACAAACTCTTCTAATGTCTTCTCACAGCTAAGGAGAGATAAGCACAAGCTCTCACAGCAAGCTCTTTGTTTTTGTGATCATCGAAGGAAACCGTTAGCTTTTGCATAGTTGGGTTATCTTTGTGCCTGGTATTTATTCGGTGATGACCTGATGTGATTCCTGTTAATGAAGGGAAGTTACTGACTAGTCTCTCAGTGAATGATCGTGAATTCTGCACCTTTAATATCTCACATGCCATTTCTAGTATCTCACTCGTCAGATGTCCAATGCTAATACTCCTTTTCTCACCAAATACTACCTCTGCTTCTCTCATTAGCAACATCTGTCATTGCTACGCTCGGTGCCAGATGTGATACAAAAAAAAAAAAAACACCAGCAAAAAAAACCTGCCCAAAGACTAACCATTGAGTAACTCTACTAGTAACTTTCATGCAGCCTAATCCTTCCTCATTCAAAACCATCCCTTGCCATGTCACTGGAAACCAACTCCTTGCCCAGCATCGTGTTTCCCACCTGTCCTAGCCATTGGTCTCCAGCACAGCTCTCTGTCAAATGGAAAAACAAGGCCAGTGAGAGCTACTCTATTTTTTTGGTTTAGAAAAACTTGGATGTTCTCAAGGCTTTCAATCCAAGCCCAACATTTGCTGCTCTACAAGTTCTGTGTTCTGATCCCTAACTAAATAGTTATTACAAGTGTCTCTTGTCAGCAGTGACGTTGCCATTGGCAGTTTGCACATATCGGCGATGGGTGCTGTCCTTCTGATGGCAGCACATCACACTGAAGTTTTGCTTCCAGCTTGGTCATGTTTTCCATCCATCACCTACGCCTGTAATCCCACTTCCCTTTTGCCCCCACTGTGGCAGTCATGGTTACCCGAAGAGAAATCCTCTGTTCCTCTCGTTCTAGTGTAGTGCAGATTTTTAAGTTTCGGTTACCCTTGCATTATGCAGGGTGACTTCTGTTCTTATTCAGTGGTTTTTTTGTTCTCTTGGATATGTGTTTCATGGGGACTTAATACCTTAGCATGAAAGGAATGCAGGAATTCTCGAGGGACAGCTTTACCTTTGCTTCTTCGCTGGCTTTGCCTGTTCATTCTTTATCTGAAGGTCTGTGTTTACAGACGAACAGTCAATTATCAGCTAGAATTACTGGTACTATTAGCCAGGTCTTTATTGATACCCAGACTGAACCCCGAGGCATTGCAGTGAACTAACCAGCATCACTCAGGACGATGGCTTTATCCTTCTACAGACTGGTTTTGTTTTATTCTTGTTGTACTACTTTTTTTTAAGTTTACCCCGCAGACTGCAGCATTCCTGACACACAGCTCTGTACCTCCACCTTTACAACTTGTGTATCTGTCCTTCTGCATTTTACTGAAAACATCTGTCTCAGTCATTACTCTTCCTCACTGTACGCGCTTTAATGATTGCGGTAGTATCCAGTAGTCCCAGTTCCTGTGCTGCCCAAACTTCTGGAGCTCATACCGGAGCACGTCACTTGGTGACTGTTGGCGACTTTCTGCTCTTCTTTGAGATCAGGTGCTGTGCTGCTATGCAGAACCATCACAACCACTCTCCTCGTGACTGCTAACGGCTTTGCTCTGAGAAGGGTGGGGAAGTATGTGTTTGGAGGAGTTGTATTGCCCTCAGCGTTGTCGGAAGGCTGAGGAACTGCTTTGCTTTGAACACAGGTGGGGACACGATGTGACTGTCAACAGGCGAGCAGTACTGCTGACCAAACAGTCAGTGCCGAGTGCACAAAGTTGGCAAACTGCAAAAAAGTTTATTTTTTTCTAATGTCTTTCAATTGCAGTAAACATGGGTGTTGCCTTTAACAATAGCAGGTACACAACAGTTCCAGAAAGGATTGTTGATGGTGGCCTTAAAACAGCTCAACAGAGCTTTGGCCATAGCTTCTAGAAAAACAATTCTCATTCTTTTCTAAATAGTGTCCTGGAACTCCATCCAGCTGAAGAAACAAAGTGGTCCTTTAAATGCTGTGCGTGTGACTCTCCTAAAACACCATCAGTCTAATGTGATGATTCCTCAGCATAATGAATTTAATCACAGCTCGGCGGGGTTCCACTCGCAGATTTACGAGGGCAATGGTTTGGAGCTGTATCACTGCAAGAAATACCATTCACGTGTCAGCAGAACTCACAGGCAATTTACAGAATAACACGTAGCTGAACCTGAAGAGGCTGATGCACGCTCTGGTTTCCCTGCACTCTTGCACTGGTGGTGGTCAATGCACTGGAAAATCCTCTCACACACTAGAGAGGAGCAGGCATTCTTGATGCCGTTGATAAGAAAATCCCAACTATTTCTGCAGTTTTGCTGTAGCATGACTGTAGTTCAGTGTGTGGGAAGTGGTGTGGGAACACAGTAAAACCTCTGGGAATAAGAATTACAGTCTGTTTGTGAGTCCAAATTTGAGAAGTTCCCACAACACTTTCTGGAGTTTAGCCACTCTAAATCTGAAAATCGTGTTGCTCTCAGAAACTTTGGCACCTGATCTTGTTGTTGGTAGTACCTGTAGTCATTGAATCATAGAATGCTTTGGGTTAGAAAGGATCTTCGTAGGCCATCCAGTCCCACCACCTCCAGGGAGCAGGGACATGTGCACCCAGAGCAGGGTGCTCAGAGCCCCAAGGGCCAACCTGACCTGGGATGGTGCCAGGGATGGGGCTTCTCTCACCTCTCTGGGCAACCTGGGCCTGGGGCTTACCACCCTCACAGTAAAAAAATTCCTCCTTATGTCTAGTTGAAATCTCCCCACTTTCAGTTTAAAGCCATCCCCGCCTTGTCCTGTCACAACAGACCTTGCTAAAAAGTGTGTCCACCCCCTGTAGGTACCGAAAGGTTGCAGTAAGGTGTCCCCAGAGAGGCACTGGAAGGTATCATCTCTCTTTTATTCTTCTTTCTAGTCTTGTCATGCCTTAGGTAGCCCTGTGAGCAAATTGTCCTCATGCTGTCACCTGGCCAGGAGGGAACAAGGAAGGATCCCCATAGACTTCCACAGAGGACCTGTGATCCTTCTAATTCTTCACTTTTAGAGTTTGTTTTTATCGTCACCCACTGAACAAGTGATTTTTGAGAAAATAGATTATCTCCAGTTTTGTAAGTACCAGATTTAAAGAAAACTGATTTTGAGTCAGTATTGACGTTAGCGACAGAGTTCTGTTACTCAAGATAATAGAGTAGCACGGTGTGCCCTTGGGAAACCAGAAGTCCGCTGTGCTTGTACATACATGTTTTAATCTGATTGAAACTAATGCTGAAACAGTTCACAATCCGGTGGAAACCTTCTAGAGGGGGAGGGGGGAAGCACTGCCCCAGTTCCTGTTGCCGTGTAAAATTTCTGGCGCCTGAACTCATGGGAGAAACAAGATCAGAAGCAGGTATTTACCTGTCTGTCCAGCCCTTACCTCGACCCAGATGCATCAATAAACTCGTGTGAGCTCTTTTACTCCCTTCAAATTAATCAGGTGATGCTTCAGAGTCGCTGGCACTAGCAGCAGGTAGAAGGATCACTCACTGGCTGAGGGGGGTTAGTACCTCTGCTTGGGTTTGGGGCACTGAGGCTTTTCTCAAATGCCAGCCATATTTACTGACCTCTTCTTTGTCTCTCTATCACCTGTTGATGTGAAGTAACCAAACGGCTTTGCTTTGATAGGTCTCAGCGTCTGGGTTCTTTGGATGCTTTCGGTTGAAAACCCTTCACTAAATTGTAATTCAGCGGATCAACAGTGTCACCTCTATTATTGAAAACAACACGTGTTTGCTTGGAGATAATGAGGCTGTATTTCCTGCCAGTTTTCTGGCATCACATCATAGACAAAAGAAGCGTAACTAGGAAAAAGATTGCGTAACTGAAAAAAACCCTGAGAATTGTGGCAGAGACTGAAAAAAGCAGTGACTTGTGACAAACAAACCCTCCAACCAGCTCAAATCTGGACACCAGTGTGGCATCAGGTTAACGTATTTTTAGAACCCTTTAAAACACGGTTCTGCTGGATGTTATCCAGTGGCTCCTGTGAAATTCGGCTGGTGCCAAGTGATGGAGTTTTCAGCCCTTGCAGGTGAAACAGGGGCGGGTTCGATGGGAGGCAGTGGCTGTCCTGGGGGCGCGCATCGTGGGAGCAGGTATGCTTCTCCCCAGCAGACTCCCTGGGGAGCTGACAGTTCCCTTAGCTTTGCTCCAGCTGAGGTTCCTTGAGGTCCTACACTTGTCATCCCAGCTGGGTGGCCAAAGAACTTTGCTGGCAGCCCGGGGCTGCAGTAGCTGCTGCTACTTACCGTCA
>NW_010412526.1:20708-47691 GCF_000710305.1 Buceros rhinoceros silvestris | reverse complement strand
GGCTGTGGCTTGTGCCATTTCCCGCCCCCAGCCAGTCGCGTGTCTGGCACAGGGCTCCTGTTGCAAGAGTCCCCAGCTCATGGCTACGTAGCCTGCAGCACTACGTTCTCAGGAACATTTGGTGTCTGTGTGGTGAGCTGGTGGTCTCATGGGAGATGTTGTCATCGTAGCTGTCTCTTCTTTGCAAGACAAGAGATGATGACTTCCCCTGCGTGTCAATCAGGCAGCTTTCTCCAGCACTGAATTTGAGCAGGCTTTTAAAAACTTCTTTAAAAAAAAAAAAAAAGACATTTAACTCTCTGGTTACCATGGAAATAACACCAAGTATTTTGCAAACTCCTGACAGGGACAAGTTACAGCGAATAGTGGGGAAGCAAAGTAAATAGGTAGGGAACGCAGACTCCAGGCAAGAACCGATGCGATCCTACCTGCATTGTCATACAAGACCTGAACCAAAATTCGAGAGCTTAAAACAATGGATTCTTTCTCTTTAAATTATTCGGTTGTCCGAGCAGTTGCTTTCTGAAATCCGAAATGAACTATCGTAAAGTCTAATTTTTTCAGAAATCTCGTGGAACCAGCAATTCTCTTGAAAAAGTTCAATCTCCCAAGCAATAAACTCCCAAGCCAGGTTGCAGCTATCCCTACAGCTGTCCCAGCTGTTTCCAGCTCTCCAGAGTTTCCCTCTTTTAAGCAAGGGTGTAGTAATTGCCACCCCCTGCCTTTTGAGACAGTAAGGTGAATGGCACAGTGCCCCCCGAGCAGGTCTCCAGTGCAGCCCTTGCTAGAGAAGGTTAAAGGGTTTGAGCTTGTGCGATAAACGCCTGTGTTTCTGCAGGATACGTTCCACGTGGAAACCTGCCTGTCCTTTCAGCTGGCGGCTATATCCGCAGTAATCCAGCCGGTCATTCAGCCTAGTTACACCTCTGTGCTCTGGTACCTGGCACTCAGCTTGAGTGAAACCTTTCCGACAGACCCTGTGCACGGTTTGCACTGAGCTCCAGTTACAGCCGAGATTGGAAACCAGCTCTAATAACACAACCAAAGACTTGGCCCAGAAATCAGCATCGACGATAAAATGTGCCTCTAGCAGTTGGGTAGAGGAGACCGTTTTGTCACGCTCTGCAGTATCCTTACCCTTGACGGGTACACAGTTGTTTGCAAGATTTTTGCACGCTTGCCTTAGCATGTCTGGGAAGATGTTCCTGCAAGTGTGGAAAATTATTTGCTTGTACCTACGGAGAAAGGTGTCCTTTATTCCCATAGCTTCAAGGAGCTTCAAGATTTCCATTCTTCAACCAGATCGCTCTGTGTGCCGTTTCTTTCACAAACACACTGCTTGCCTTTTTTTTTTTTTTTTTGGAGTTTGGAACTGCAATTTCCTATCTGAAATGATTCAGTTTGCTAAAAAAGAAAATAGATATGTCCACTTTGGAATGCTCCCTCTGTTAACCCAGGTTGTGGAGCTGCTCGTTCAGAACAAGCAAAGGAATAAAATGGTGGGCACCACTTAGGGGCCAGTGTTCTAGGAAATGAGAAGAAAAAGAAACAATGGACTGGGACTGCTCCTGATCAGTGGCCACGTCACAAAGTTCAAGGTGCAAAGCCAGCCTCTGGAGCGAGAGCTCAGGAGCGAGCGGTGCTTGGAGAATGACTGCCGCATAAACGCTTGAAAATTTATTCTGCGTTTCTCTCTTGTGTTTCAGAAAGACGAGAAAGCCACCATAGCCAAGATGAACCGTCAGCGCGCTAATTCTACCACCCATAACCCGCCACACTGGGGTGTTGACCGGCCCTTTTACAACCACCTGGGAGCGCACCAGGTCTCCAAGGAGATGAAGAGAATGGTAATGCCTTGCTTTATGGACATTAATTTCTCTTCTTCTTAATACGGCAGTATCTATATCCCTCCCTGCTTTGTCTGAAGGTTTTTGCAGCCCCGAGGGTGTTTTCCAAACGGGGGTGGTGAATTTGACTTTGCCTCCAGAAATAATAACAATAATTGGTACATCTGGAGGTGAGTGGTTGCGAGATGAAGCACAGGGCTGTTTGAGAGGGGAGGGGAGCCTGAGTGGCACAGAGAAGGCTCTTTTGTCTGACTTGTCCCTTGTTCTGAAAACTCATCCAGGCTGTGTGAGAAGATGTGATTATCTACCAAAGCCCAGCAGTGACGTACATTTGTGCTGTGCCGCTGCAGTCTTCAGCACCTGCAAAGGTTTCTTGCTTGCGTTATGACAGCCATTATAACAGATGGCTGCTCACCTTCTATAAGCTACGTGCCTGTGCGTGCTCACAGGTCCCCAGGAATCACGCCATGGTGTTCAACTCCTGAGAACGTATTCTCGAGCGCATGGCTGAGGTAGCAGGCGTCTTCATTTCTTGCTTAGACCTCTCAGTCCTTCTAACTTAAAATGAGCCTGCGCTCGTTACCAACACAACCGGACTGAGAGCACTTTTGTGGTTTACATAAAGCTGTAGGTGATATCTTTGTGTCCTGTAATAAAACAAAGAAAAGGGAGTTTCTAGGATAATGGCTATTTATAATGATAATGATAAAAACCATTTAGCACCTCAAAAATTGCATGCGTGACCAGATTGCTCTAGGGCCTTATTAATGCTCTTTTGACCCTTCACGCGCAGTCCAAAGCGTGTATTTGTTGCCCATAGCCGAAGTTCTGCTCCGGACCACCAAAGCCTTCGAGCATTCCAAGAATTTTTAACAGGGGATTCGCTCCTGCAGCTTAAAAATTCTGGCATGGCTGTAAGCAGCTGCGAATGGTGTCTTCGAAAGGGAAATGCTGGCACATTTATTTATTAATAGCTGGTGCTAACATTATTCAATCATAACAGCATTTTACAGTGCCAAACCAGATTTCTCCATCTCCCCAGTAATGTCTCTTTCCTTTCTCAGCTCTCGAAGGAGGGCTCCTGACGGAAGCGTACAGGTCGGTGGAACTGTGCGTTTTTCCGTGGGCTTTTCAATAGGGCGTGACGTGGTTAGAGTAGACTCATCACACTAACGCACCATTGGAATTACAAGTTTCTTTGAAGAGCTTTTCAGGGGTTCTTGCCGCCTCCTGTTCAGAACCAAGGTGTAAGCGTGCCAAGTGGTATTGTGTTTCTTGGTGTTAATTACAGTTTGCCGTGTCTAGCTGGTTGTTCAGTTGGAAAAACATAATTATGCCTTGAAATACCAAGCTGAGTCCTAAAAACTTCTCTGCCCCGCACTCGGAGGAGGAAACACTTCTCTTTTTTGTGGTTTGGGGGTTTTTTTTTTTGTTGTTTTTCCTCCTTGAACCTTTCCTTGTAATGGTATTTAATGGTATTTAGCTTTTTATAAATTCAGCAGCTCAGAAAACCTTTTCCACGCAATCTGCTGCTGCACTGCCTCTTGTATTAAGCTCTTTTCTGAGAGGCTGGTGTTGTGTGCCTCAGGCTATTTCCTGAAAACCAGTTTAAACCCGATTCAGATGTATTATTTTCCGTTAGGCTTCTTGGCGTTCTTTGGGGCTGTTTTTAAAGTCTGTTATTTACGGTGTGTAGCACTGCTTTATGTTTGCGGTGCATTAGTCCACATGAAAACGGGCTGCTTTCGGTGGCCGAGCGACCATTCTAAAGTCTGCTGGGTGGACATTGTATTGATTGGATCGTAGGAATCACTTGTCCCTCTCCTGTCTCAGTCCTGCAGGTATGAATCCGTCTGTGTGTAGGGAGTAGTGTGGGTGGTTGTAGAGGACAGGCTTTTATCACAAACTTAGGATGTTGTGCATTACAAAGACAACCCTGTTTCCAGAGAAAGAGAGGCAGGCTTTTGGTGGCACTACTTACAGTTCTCCAAAAGAGAATGTTGAAGTTCCTCGAATTGTGTTTTGGGGAGGGAACTGTTTTATTTAATAGAAAACGGAATTATTTGTGCTGTTTTTCTTTCCTTTGAACGTCAGCTCTGATAGCAGCCTCTGTTCTTAGGATTCTGTGTTAGCAGGAGTCCTGGATGAGACAGCGTAGCATCAGAGGCAGCCATATCCTCTCCCTGCTCCCCTCTTTTGTGGTGGCACTTCAACACACTGCCACATCTGGGCACATCAGCAGTGCTCCCAGTGCGGAGTGAAGGAGGGCAGCCCAGCCCAGCATGGGTTGCTTCTTGGTCTGTGCTTCTCCCCCTATGCTGCCTTGGAGCTTAACCTCTGCTGGGTCCAGCTGACTCTCCACGATGCTCCTAGGCTAAGTTGGTCCCCTGGGCACTCTAAGTAGTGCAGGAGACACCGACTTGCCCGTTGATGACCCTGACCCCCGTTACCTGATGGAGCCACTGCCCAGAGAAAGCCAGTCCTGGGGATTCTGATGGGCTGGGCTGCTGGCCCAGTGGCTGCCCCTAAAAAAATGGTACATTTTCAGCAGAGGAAGATCAGACACAAGTGGTGAGGGAGAGCGAAGAGCCTTGCTCCGAGCTGGCACCTTTGCTGGAGCCCTGGCCTGGGGAGCCTGTGGCGCTGGGCAGGGCGGTGCTGCCGGTGTGGAGCGGGTCAAGGGCTGACTGCCTTGCCCTGGGCCGGCAGAGAAGCCTGGACAGGATCAGCTCTGGGGCTCTATACAGAGTACGAAAAGAGCCGGAGCATGGCAGAAGAGCAGCACAGCTGCGTGTTTTCTTGCTGCCTCAACAAAAGCAGTTGGTCCAGGACCAGCGACTGTCTCTCTGAAAATCCAGGCTTTTCTACCGCTCCTGGTGAATGCAGAGGAGTGGCTCTCCCCCAAGTCTGGGCACCAGCCTTGTCTCCCCCACTGCCTCTCTGGTCCAGTTTTTGATTGCAAAAAAGATAAAAAATAAACAGACTTGAAAACATCTGAGAGCACAGGTGTGTTTATCGCTATAACAATATTTATACACCACTAAAGAACTGCTTTGCTTTTCCCAGTGTAGATTTCAGAGTGCTTTTATAAATATTGATGGATTTTAGACTTCTGGAAATAATACTCATATCTCAGCTCTCATCAGCAAAACAAAGCCACGACTGGGGATTGCAGTGGACTGTACACTGTGAGAGGTTTGTTGTAAACAAGCGGTAAAAAGGCAAATGTTGGTACCTGCCAGAAAGACAGGGGTGTTCTAGATGACAGATGATTCTCATGCATCTTTCACCCTCTCAGCATTGTTAAGGTTGCAGCTGGGAAACCACGTCCAGTGTGGATGAGGTTGCGGTATTTAAAGGGTGGCTACAAAGGAGATGGAGGCTCCCTTTTCACAAGGAGTCCGATGGAAAAGACGCGGGGTAGTGGGTGCAGGTTAATCCTAGGGGGATTCTGACTGGACACAAGAGGAAAGTTTTTCCCGGTGAGAACAATCAGCTATGGAAGTGACCTCCCCAGGGAAGTGGTGGAGTCCCCAACACTGAGCACTCTTAAGATTCAGCTGGACAGGGTGCTGGGCCACCTTATCTAGACTGGCTTTTGCCAAGAAGGGTTGATCCTTGAGGTCCCCTCCAATCTGGATTTCTGTGATCTGTGACCTTAAGGCTCCTGTACAGCTATCGTATTTATTTTACTCTCTCTAGTTTGACCAAGCAGCTGAGCTTGTTTCACAGCTACGTGCTTTGGGGAAGATTCACTTCAGAAACAGGTACCTCTGAGTCCTTACCATCAAAAGCGAGCAGAGTGGCTAACGTGATTACTGAGCCCAGTTGTAGATGCCTGGTAGATTTCCTTCTATTTTTTCAGCTGATGGAAAGGTTTAGCATTAGGAAATTCAGGAACAGAAAGAGGAAACCCTGAAGATCTGCAACACCGATTGCAGCCTGACCGTGCTTCTGCCATGAGTCTGAGTACAACTAGCGGCGCATTTGATGTGCAATTACATTGTATGACGTCACGAAATAAAAAGCAAAATAAAATAAAAAATGCAGATGTTAGAAATGCGAGACAAGATTATGAAAGTACATCCTAGGTATGGGCAGCGCAGTAAAGGACAAGCTCTTCTTTCAGGAAGGCACCGCCTGATTCCTCACGGTGCTGGCTGCGCAGGACTCTGCGCAGCCTTCTACATGATATTCGATTTGGTGTTTACTTTCTAATGAAAGTAAACATGAAAGCTCTAATGAAAGCTCATCTACAAGCCTGGTCATTCCACCATAAAATATGATTCTCTGTCCTACTCACCCTGTTCTTAATCAAACAACTGTCTGCCTGTTGCAGTGCAAATACAGCTCACTTCCTCCCTTTATGTCCCCAAGCCGCTCGTACAATAGGTTTTCTTGTAACTCGGAAGTCAAAACTGGGGGACAGGTGCATCAGGGGAACAGACACTGTAGCTGGTTCTGTGCCAACTCCACCACGTAAACGTCAGGAATTATTAAAAAAATAAAGGAAAACCAGCAGGGTGAGTTTTCCTCAGTCAGTCAGTAAAGCCCCATCAAGGAGAAGTGGGGCTGAGTCCAGGAGCGAGGCACCGAGGGTCCCCTCTCTTCCTAAACAGTCCGTTTAACTGAAGGTCACCATTATCCCCTTTTCCAGCAATCGCCTGATAAATCTGGTAACAGCAACGTCGGCATCAGCGGAGCTGTGCAAGGACACCCAATGGAGCGGAATTGGACCCGCTGTTCTTTCATCGCAGTTGAGTGTGCAGAATCCCCTGAACTCGTAATCGAGCAGGGAGAAACTCTCGAGCAGTCCTTTCTGCTGGGACCTCCCCGTATTGCTGTGGACCTGGGAGGAGGTTTAATCCGGTGTGGGTTTCCTGTAGCTGGTTTGGTTTAGCCAGGAGAGGAATCCTGTCCTGCAGTTAGGCTGCGTAATTGCTGTGGTGCTTCTGAAAAGGGGGTTTGCCTGCTCCACGTGTTCCAAGCCATGTAAAGCACGGGGCACTGCTGCCCCGTGGTTGTCAGAGGCTTCCATATGGTTCTGTAACCTCATCTGCAAACCTAACTGTTCTTCTAGTTGATCAGGGCTTGCAGTTATCCCTGACATCTCTAAAAGAGGGCTGAGAGTGAGGGAGATGGAACAGCTGAGCTGCAGCTGCTTTTGTGAAACGGAGGTGGGGTTTAGTATTTGTTTGGAAGCCTTGCACTGACAATTTGTCCTTCGCCCAATACCCTTTTCTAAAGTAAATCAAAGCCATACGGGAAAGATTGTTTGGATCGAGACACTGTAAAAAGAGGTCGTTTACTTCCACGTGGGACTAACTTAAGCCTACAGAAGTAAAGATCCCAATCCGCCTTTCTGCACAGAAACATTCCCCTTGGTGTTCATGGCAGGCAGCACTGCACAGGTGGCGTTGTGGCACTTCCCAGAATGATATCCGAAGCTTCCTGAAGCGGACAGTCAGCTTTAATGACAAGAGGATGCAGGTCAGCAGGTGCGGGTCTGGTTTGCAGAGAGGGCGAGCAGCTCTGGCCGGCACCGGTGGGCACGTCCAATTAAGGCTGATTAAGCTGGGGTTCAGTCCGTCTGCATCTGATTAGAGGGCCATTTGACAGGAGTTTCTGGGGAGGTTTGTTGTGTTTATCTTTGCTTGGAGCATAGAGATGAAAGGGCAGAAATTAGGATGCCAGGAACTGATTCTGACCGTTGCTAGGAGTGCCTGTTTTTATGTCTTTTTTCTGTTTTGCAAGCTCTGGTAACTGTTCACAAGTGAGGCGCGGGGCGACGTGCCATTCCGCTCAAAACCGTGGCCTCTGACCTGAAGAAGTGTGGAGTCAGAGTTCACTGAAAACTGGGAAGTGCGAGCAGCCTGCACTTGTCAGAAGTGTGAGTTCGGAGCCAGAAGTTAACTGCAAGCAAGGGGGGAAAGCCTGTGTCACGAGAACCCCTGAAGCTCAGTAGGTGTCTATCTGGTGGGCCAAGTCTCTGGGAATCACCTTGGCTTTGCAAGCTGGCCTGGCCACTTACAAAGCTCGTTCAGCCCCTGAGTCTAAAGTTCTTTCAACTTCTGCTTTAACATCATGTAAGTCCCCTTTTAACTTGGTAGTGGAGATAAAGAAAAGGCAAGAAAAATCAGTTTCTCTGTCGTTCTTGCTCTTTGCTGGAGTTGCCAGTGAAGTTTTTAAGGTGGAATGCCTTGAAGAAGGTCGCAGAGCTCATCAACCCCTCTACGGTCTTATTTTTAGAGCTAAATGAAAAGTTAAAAGGACGTAAAGTCTATTCCACTTTTCTTTCCATATTTACGATATGTGCATAATTGTAGCTAATGTTCTCAAATTTAGAAGTACAATTTCTAACGGTTCTTGGTTTGAAGCACTATGATAGAGCAGTCAGCCTGTCATGGCTTTGACAAACACTATCGTTCTATTTAGGGAATCAGCTTTAATCTTCAAAGAGAAGGGCTTAGTTAATGCAGAAGTCAAGCAGAGAGGTGGCAGTCATATGAGCTTTTAGCACAATAGATATTCATAAAATATCCCCCGTACAATAGTAAGCCTTAGGGACAGATGCAGTAATATAATTTTCTCTTTTTTTTCCTCCCGCGCATGTCTACTCCCACTGAAGACGGTCATTAAAAGTAAGTGCCTGTAAATTCAGAGCCACCCGAGCTGCCATAAAAAATGGCTTTTTTAAGAATCTCATGTAGAAAGGAAGAAAGAGGGGGCCGGTTCTTCGGTAGGTACCAGCGCCTCTACGGGAGCTGGTTCTGCGAAGCTGGGGTTAACACTCCCAAAGGCAGCGCAGAAACTGCCTCAGAGTGTTTCTGAAGTGCTGTTACCTTTACATCTGCAACCCGACAGCGGAATGATGCAGCCTCCTGGGGGAAGGGAAGAGCAAGAACTCCAGGATCAGGGATATCTCAAATGAGACCGTATAAAAATTGCATGAGGTCTCCCACGCGGCAGTCCATTAGTCCTGCTCTGCGATAAGCCCTGCCCCACGCCTTATGTTCCCTTCTAGAGAAAAGGAGTCTTGGCTTTAACAAGGGCTACTTCATCATCGTGATGACGGAGCTGTTCTTGGACTCCTGTCTGTCGGACTCCTGTAGCCAGCACCACTTTTGCCGTTTTCATCTCTGCTGACGATTCCCAGCCTTCGTGGCCCCTAGAAAGCTATCGACACTGCTTCACTCTGCTGGCCACAAGTCCGTAAGCAGTCGAGAGGCCATTTATATGTTTAACTCCAGGAACCGGCTGTGTCTCTTCCTATCCCCTTAGTCTCTCTCTCCTGAGTGATTGGCGCCTCATTTTTGGCAGCTGGTTTTTCGGTAGGCATGTGTGCAGAAATGCCAACCATGACACAGGTTTGCGCGGCTCAAGACTCACTCTCCACCCGACCAGGCTGGGTCCAGCTGCAGCCCAGCTGCCCGCTCTCCAGCAGTAAGCAGAGGCAGGTGGGATCAGGGGTGCCGGAGAGAGGCTTTATAGACGCGCTGGCAGCAGCGGCCCCCGTTATTTCACTCTCCTGCTTGAGCCTGGAAGTTTGTCTGTTAGATCGTGAGCGTGGTAGTCCTTCAGGAGTGGAGGTGAGTCCGTGTAGACTGTATTTCTGCAGGACTGATGGGGCTTAGCGGTTACCCTAGACCATACCACAACCATTGCAGTCCATGTGAGCAGCCTTCTGCTGAGCCAAAGAGCTTGAACTGGAGCAAAGCGTCCGAGTGAGTCCTCAAGAAACCAAACTGTCTGCCAGACGCAGAGAAGGAGAAGGACCAGGGTGACGTTAGTGCCCAAGCCTCGCGCAAGGGGAAGCAAACAATTTAAGTGCAGCTTTTCCAACGGACCGAGAATACGCAAGGAGCAGGAGGAGGTGCAAACACATTACCAAAATCCAGGGGGAATTTCCCTCCCAGCCCAAAGCAGGATGAGCCTGTGTGTGCCACCATCTCCTCCTCTTAAAGGGCTCCTTGGTGTGTGAGCGAGAACCAGGCTCTGATGGAGAGGGAGGGCAATCTCTGGTCACAGCCTGATCCCGGAGGAGTATTTGCTCTAGCAAAGTCTCTCAGTGCAAATAAGAAAGATCTCTTGCGACAAATGACCAGTTTTTAAGAAGCCACGTTTGAGGGTTTTTTCCTAAAATAATCCTGCAGACCTTTCTCCATTAGAATTCCATTTTTGGCAATTTTTCTTAAAGCATCTTCCATATGAAATGGAAACGTTTGAAGTGAAGAATTTGATTTGCTTCACTTAAAGAGGTCCCTACTATGTTTAATTTTAAGCTGATTCTTTCTAGTTAAAGTTCAAGTCACTCTTAAATGTTTAGCTTTGTTAAACTGAGATCCAGGAAACAAAATGCAATAATCTTTTCCTTTTTTACTTGACCTGAAATACGCTTTTTTTGAGTCTCTAATTTTGAAACGCTGATTTAATTTGAGCTACCAGCATGGATAATTTCCAGGGTTTCAGGTACGTTGCAGTATTTTAAATTGAAAGGCTTGATCAGTTAGTTCTCCATTATTTTAGAGCCTTTCCTTACAATGCTTTTGCTGGGCTAAAGGAGCTGGGGATAATCCAAGTCCACGTTAATCCAGTGACTGCCCTGTGTAAATGACAGGTTAAGTATGTGGCCTGTGTGGTTTTCCACCCTGGCAATATTGGGGGAGTTTTGGAGGGTGTGCTTGCTGAGGTGTTTGGGGAGCTTGACCTGGCTGGCCTGTGTCCTCACACTGGGGCAGCCGGAAGGCAGGACCGTAGGAGCTGTGTTCAGGTCAGGATTCCGGTGGGGTGAATTGTTGAGCTGTCCGTGAAAACCAGACCATTTTAGGCGGCTCTCCCACTTCAGTCAGTCAGCCAGTTCCCACGTGGCTAAGCCGGAACACGTGGACTCTCTTGATGTCTCTCTAATAAACAAGCACTGGCTGTTTTCTCACCGGTTCCCTCCCTGCGTTTCGTGGCTGGTAGCTATTTGCGTTCAGCTGGTTTTCTTTTTTTCTCAGCCTAACTGACTGTGACACCAGACAGATTAGTGAGCATTTTGTCTCCACGATTAGTCAGCGAGCTTTCAGTCCTGGCGCTCTGTGGTAGCATTGCTTAGAGGATAAATAAATAAATCAATCAGATATTCCCAACAACTGTAAAATGATTAAGCAAAGCGGGGGAAAAAAAGGCCACCCAACAGAAAGTTGGATGGTTGCTTCCTCGCTCTTTCATGTGAAGTGGAAGAGTCTGTGGGTTTGGGCTTGGCCAGCTGGACCTGCGCGTTTGACCCCATTTGTCACACACACAACTCTTCCTGACTGCCGTCACATTTAAGCCCAGACGTCACTGGGAAGATGGGTTGTCTCGGCCCATGCGAACTGGCCGTTCTGACGCAGTTTGGTCTGTCATCAGGTATGTTAACGCTCAACGTATAAAATTACACCTCCGCACCTATTTGTCTCTGAGGTCTCCTAGGCACTTAAACTGTGGATGACCCGTAAATACACACGTTTACTGAGCTCGGGTGGCCCTGAAGGAATCGTGAACACTTTGGATATTACAAAGACTATAAATAATTCCCGAGATCCTTCTTGGGCAAACATGTTTGGTGTGTGCATGCAGAGAGGGAAGAGTGAAGGAGACCCCTTGAGGTTCCTCCGGAAGAGATGAAAGCTGAAATGCATCCAGCTCTGACCTAAGGAGGTGCACCCTAGCTGAAGACTTAGGTCTACACGAGTTGACTTCACAAGTCAAACTGCTCTGTCTGCCAGTGACATGGCAACCCGAAACCCTGCTTTGGGTGGGGGAGGCTCTCCCTCCACACCTAACAACGGAGTGCCCTGAGAACTCCTCCACCAAACGCCGTTCTTAGGACTCTGGGTGTTCTCGAGGTCAGCCAGTTTCCTAACCCTTGTGTCCTTTTCCTTTCTTTCAGGGTTTTGAAGACCCCAAGGACAAGTAAGCAAATTTACTTCTGTCATTCACTGTTATCTTTGCACGTTTGGGATTTTTTTCTCATATTAAAAAAAGACAAAAATTAACGCCCGGCTGCCAAGAATAATGCCTGGACTCTCCAGGTGTTTCTCCTGGAGGGACAGCCAGCTGAGGGCACAGGACTGACCGCTGTGCAGTCAGAACTGCTGCTGCCCTCAAAACATTTATTCCTTTGCGTGATTCTAACATGCTTTTGAAATTAGAATGCTCTCGCTGCTCTTCCCCTTGCCCCAAATACTGTTTGCAGCTTTGAAAATATCCCAAGAACAAGATCTTCCTGTGAAGTATGTCTAAGTGTGGGACATCTCCAGTAAAAAAAGTTTATGTATGTATTGGAATATATATAGTTTCTGAGCTTATTTGTATATTTTTTTATGTTACTTATTTCTATATATTAAAACTAACTAAAAAAGGACAGTTTATTTGAAAAAGCCAGTTCAAACTTTCATGCTCTAAAATGCAGCCACATTAAAGCAGCCTTTTCGTTTTTTTCATATAGGACTTTTAAAAGAACTATTAAAATAACAATTTAACAAGAGCAGTGCTTTGAAAAATTGCTTTTGGAGGAAAAAGTCCCGACTGTGTTCACTGTTTAACTTCTACAGCTGGTCATAACAAAAGCGCTGTCTGTATGGAAGGGTCTGGAACCATTTCCCATTCAGTCCCACTGAACAGCATTGATCGTAAGCTTGCTCAGGGCACGAGAGGTGACGGCAGGGGAGTCTGGTGCCTAAAATAGGTTGCTGTTGCTCTTTATCCCGTTTGTCAGGACTAAGCAGACCTCTCTGAGCTGGGACAGCTAGATGCTTCTGTGAGGTTTGGGGAAATAGCCCACTGTGGTGGTTGAGCACAGAGGGCAGCTCCCTGCACGTGCAGGGAAGTGGTAAGTGTGAACACGGCAATATGAAGAACCGTCCTCTCCTCCCCTTGCCCTTCACTGCAAACTCCATTTCCGTAACATTTAGCTCGGGGCACCCTGGGATGTTCCGCTGGTGTTAGATGTGCTTGGGACCCAAAAGAGCTAACAGATTGCAACACAATAATTTTTGGAAACATACAGAAATTTTAAGTATCCCTCATGAAATAGCACCTCTCCTCATAGTTTGTGCAAGAAGAGAGAAACTCAGCTGCCTCAGTGCTGCTCCACAACGGAGTCACCCAGCTGGTGAGGAATGGCCTCTCCGCTGTTGCTGCAGTGTCTCTGGTTTGAAAAGGTCACTTGAGCTGTTAGAGCCACCACCTAGGAGCCGTGTATTTAGGGCTGATTCAGTGTCATGCCACCTTCTTACCCAGACTGTAGGATTCTTACATTTCTGTTCAGCACCACAAGAAGCTACGACTTGCCTCGGGGCCTCTTGATCCAAAAGTCTCTTTATCTCAAGAACAAAGATTTGGCCAAAAAAAATCTTGAGCAGAGAATGTTTGTGATGATACCAGTTAAAGGCAGATGCCTAAACCACGTCAGGCACACCACCCGGTGCCTTTGTCCAGCAGCACTGAGCGCCAGCACTTCTATCTTGCGGTGAAGGCAGGCGTAGGCACCACGCGCCCCTGAAACCTGGACTCGACACTTGGGTGCCAAAATGCAGGTTTAGTTGCTGCATTTGGGCGTGGGGCTTTTAAAATTGTGGTAGACGCGTTGCTTTGGCAGAGGTCTCGCTCTGCGTTTGCAGAAAGTGATTAAATGAGCAGAGCATCTTTGGCCGCCTCTGAAGCCAGCGTCTCTGGGCTAGCTGCTGGCTCGCTACATCCGCGAGCAGAGCGCAGGGGTTGCTCCGAGCTCTGCTCATACTGTTCCTGTCCCTTGCAACAATTTTCTCTGGCTGCACTGGGAGGAATCTCAGCGAGTGCTTTTAAGAGGTGTTTCTGGAAGTTTTGTGTTGGTGTCAAATCCTTGGTTTCCACCTCACACACACACCCTCCCATCATCATCATCATGGCTTGGCTTCGCGAGCGAAGATCTGGGAAGGGCTTTTCCCACGCTCACTGCAAGCGATGAGTGCACCCTTTGGGCGTGTGCGGTGGATTTTTTAGGTGAGGCGCAGCGTGTGCGGAACTGGCTCCACCCTTTACACCTGAGGTTCATCTGCCAGGGCCTAGCGAGCTTGGACGGTGACAGCGAAGTCCTCAGGTCGTAGGTTTGGTTAGAGTGTCCTTCTCTTAGATGATGGATGAGCCTTACAAGGCTAAACGAGCTCCATCTGCCCGGGTTTGGAGTCAGAGTTGTCCTTCTCCTAGGATGGTGCCCGAAGGGTGGTGAGCCCATCCTGCCCGTGGACACACTGTGTCTGACCCTTCAGCTGAGACGGTCTGGCTAGAGCTATGCTGTGGTGGCATATACACCCCCCATACACACGCACATATTTCTGTGTACGGATTTCATTAGGCTGTGGCAGGACCTACTCCTTAGCACTGGGAAATTCGGTGTTTCAGTTTAAAATCACATTTATGCAAAAATACGCAGACTTGCCGTGCAGTAGTTTAGTTTGGGTACAGCTGGGTGCAAGGTGGCCAGGCTCACCGGCAGTGCCCGTGGAGGAGGCTGCCTCACGGCGAGTGCCCTGGCGAGGCCATTTAAAACCTGCCAGGGGGCTTTGGACACAGCACCGAAGCTGTTGTAGCGTTAGAGATACCCTCACCAGTATCACGACCTGTGACCAAGCGGGGGGCAGACAAGGCCAAAAGCCGAGCAGGCAGCTGCTGCTTCTCTTCGCGTCTTCCTGAGTGACGCTTTTAGACTGGAACTTGAAATTTAACAGCGGTTCGCCAAGACGCTGAGCTGACTCCTTCGCTTCGGTTCAAGGGGAAAACGCATTGCGTCTCTCGTATGAGGTATGAAATGACTAAATGGGAACGAGCCAAGCGTGTAAATAACTCACAGGATCCTGGAAGACGTTCTGTAAATACAAAGCCTAATGATTTCCTTGCTTATTTTTATGAGTCCAGAAGACATTGTGAGGACTGAATGAAAATAAGCAGCATCACCTTAAATATTCGAGCAGATGTGCTTCCTCTAAGGAAGTAAATTGCATATCCCGTCCTTCTAGAGAAAAACCACTCGTAATTTCAAAGTGAAATATGTGAAATTTGTGGAATTAAATCACTCTAGAGCCCCCCAAAACCCCTCTTTCCCCCAGCACCATTGAAATACTAAGATTGGCGGAAATAGAGAAAAGACCTTGAAATAAACCTGGTTTGCAGTAGCCGTGTGGTCACTAAATAGATGCCGACAGCATGTTGTTGTGACCCGGCTGAGGTGCAGACGCGTTCATTCGCTGGCTGAGGCGAAGGGAGATAGCATTGAAATGAGTGGATGGACCCGATTTAGTGTTTTCTTGGCAAGAAGTATGTGGTAGAGTCAGGCTACATGTGGCTTCTTGAAATTCGGTCCAGTTTTGCAGGAATCTTTCGGAGAGCCCTCCTTTTGGAAAGGGACCTTTACCTTTTAAACCAGCCTTCGAGTGGTCTCGTACCTGTAAGGGCCGGCTGGCTGCAACACCGTGTTTGGGCGTTGTGCGCCACTGTACAGAACAGATAAAACAGAGAAAACAAGGCAGCGTGAGTTTGCATCTTGCTTGTCAGACCGTGAGAGTTTCTCTCCAGGCGTCCGAGAGTCACACAACACTCGCAAGCCATAAGCTGCAGCACCGTCAGGGGGGTTGCACGTAGGAACGGTTATCCGCTGGAACGTGCCCCAGTGCGAGGGGGGGGGCGTACTCCGGCGGATAACTCCTCACATATCCGTGGATAACCTCAGCATCCGTGCAGTCGGAGCAGGAAAAGAGCACTTCAGGATTTGCTGCAGATTTCTGCCTGTAGCTGTTTTTAAGACAGACTGTTAAAGTGGCAGTATCAAGTCATTAAAATCCTGTTAGGTTAAAAAAGAAATAGGGAGTCTCGAGAGGTGCTTCAGGTGTCCTGATCCTCGGTGCAAAATGCCTCAGGGCAGTTAAGTTTTCTGTGTTCTTTTTTTCCAGTTTTTGAAAATCAGCCTCATTTTTCTGAAGCTGTAGCTGAGCGTCAGAAACACGCTGATGCTAAAGATAATGAGCAATTTAGAAATCCTGCTCCACACGTTTAGAAAGCAGATTCTACTTGGTATTTGTTTCTTTTGCTACCTCTTTCTTTCACAACCTTTCCTTAAGGAAATACCTTATAAACAGAAAATTTTACCGGTTTGTGCTTTGTACTCATAAATGAAGGGGAGATGGCGAGGTGTCAGGCCACGTTTTCTTCCCCACATGCTCATTCTATGAGCAGTCTTCTCTCCGTTTTTTCCTCAAGTTTTTCTCAATTGTTCAAGTTCAGGAATTTTCACAGAAATATTTACAGAAATTATTACTGGGAAGCAAGACGTATGGTTGGTTACCTAAATCATTTTGCCGGCGCAGGCACTGACAGCTGCAACAGCAGGGCAGGGCAGGGAGGAACAAGTCAGAGGACGAGCGGAAGGAGACTCCTGGCCGGTTTGGGAGAATGAAGGGCAGTAAAGAGGCTGCAAGGCAAGAAAACAGATGGGTGGAGTGTAGGTAAAGGGCAAGTAAATCAAATCCTTTCACTGTTGGGCTCAGGACTGACAATGAGCTCTAGCGCTGACAGCATTTTTCTCTCATAATCCGTTGTCCAACTTGAAGCTGTCATAAGCAAAACGCCATTAACCTCCAGCGCGTTATCCAGCAAAATGATAACGTGCGGTGAGGAGGGGGAAATTATCTTGTCCTCTTATCCTCCCTTTTCTTGACATCCTCAGGAATACGCAGGAAAGTATGAACCCAGAGGACGAAGTGGATGAGTTTCTGGGCCGTGCCATCGACGCCAGAAGTATAGATCGGTTACGCTCTGAGCACGTGCGCAAGTTCCTCTTGACATTCAGGGAGCCTGACTTGGAGAAAAAGGTAATGTCTGAAAAACCACTGCAACGTGTCAGTCCAACCTGTTAGAGTTTTAATTCTTCTGAATAAGGTCAGGGGTTTATATCTGTAGGTAAAGCTAGGCTTTAGGTGTTGCAGATGGGCTTGTGGTCTTAAAAAATCGATGCTTCTTCGTGGAGACCTTAATATATGTGTCCCTGGAAAGTTGCAGTCATCCGAAGGGAGCACTGGGCAGGAAAACCAAACCATTTCCGTCAGACACACAAACGACGAGCTGTGAAGGGAATCCAGTATAAGCCAGATTTGTTTCTGCGATGCATCCAAACTGAGATTGTAGTCACCCCTTACCGCTCTCAAATCACAGGAGAAAGCTGCTTAAGCCTGCCTGAGCTTTGAATCACCTCTGGAGGGGCTTTTCCCTGCCTTGTCCCCCCGGGAGCCCCAGGTACTGCTGCAGTTCATTGGGACGCAATTCATACTCTGGGCATTTTGGGGAGTCCGTTTTTAGCAGCAAGTAGAGTTCTCTGTCTCACAAGTGTGAGAAGGGGGAGGGACAGACCTCGGGGTCCCAAGCAGCTGATTGCTTCCTGAATTTGTCCCAGGTATCTTTGCTGAGAGGCAAAGATCATTTCCGTTTCTCTGCCTATATAATAAAGACAACATCAGCTGTAGATGGCTGCAAAGCTAAGTGCCGTTAAGTCCGAAGGCACCCAGCTGCTGTTAGTAAGGGTACTATAAACTGCTGGTTTTACCTGCCCGAAGAAAGTCAAAGTCATCTCTTTTGTTTTTATCCAAGCACAGATCCTTGGCATACTTGAGTGGGCTTCAAGTTAAACTCATGATTCAGTGGAAAAAGCTTCAGTAATAAGTTTGCCCTAATTATTTTATCATTTTATTTAGAAATGCTCTTTTGATGGCAGGAATTGCAACCTATTCAAAAGCAGACCTTTGCAGGATTTACAGCTATTCAGTGAATCAGTCAGTGTGGGACTGGATAAAAGCTCAAGGATGTAATTTCCCCCTACTCCTTCCCCTCAATTTTACGGCCAAAAACTGCTAGGGAAATCAGCAGCTCACCGGTTCTGAGCACCTTTTATTTTGTGGTTCAAACATTGAGACCGTCCGTGCTGAGAACCGCGCTTTGAGCTAAATAAAGCACGTCTGGGAATGGGCTGGAGCTCCCATGTGACCGGTATGTTGACAAGTAGTTGGAAGGAGTGGTTGTATGAAAACCGCAGCGTCCTCGCACTCTTGTTTCAACAAGCCAAGCCGTCTGCACAACATACAAGGTTTTCTCATTAGCAACATTTGTACCTGTTGGATGGACCTTCCCACGGGAGAAGCTGAGGTCTGACACAGCGACCTAGAATCCTGGTCCCAGTTAATCCATTTCTGCTCCTCTCGTCGAGGGGCAGACAGTGAATCCTCTCCCCACCCAGCTGTGTGGGTTTGTTCCCCAGCCTTTGGGTCCGCTCATGCCCTCACAGCTTGCCCGGGGAGAAGGGGACTTTGTAACGCGAGTCGTTTCCCACCAGCGCTGCTTTCCAAGGACCTAAACGGAAGCCAAGTGAGGTGGTGTAGTGGAGAGAAGGCATCCAGCCAAATCGACCGCTAACGTTACCCTGTTTGCGTTTTTTGCAGTACTCCAAGCAGGTGGATGACAGGTTCGGAGCCTACGTGGCTTGTGCCTCCCTAGTCTTCCTCTTCATCTGCTTTGTTCAAATCATAATCATGCCACAGTGAGTACCTTTTCATCCCTTTGCTCCCATCTGCTCCCCTCCTCTACTCTGGCCTACTTTACTTTGTTTTTTTCTCGAGAATTCACGGCACCGAGAGAAGAAAAGAAACCTTAAATAATTCATGCTGAAGTGATGCGTGGTCCCTATTGTTCTCACTCATTTCTAGTGCAGATTAAAACCTCCTCGCTGGCACGTGAGGATTTGTTTTCCCAGTGTGATTTCTCTTACCGTTTACCTCCACCTGAGGAAACTCAGTTCAACGTGTTTTTATAAGCCCGTGGAAAACCAAGTGTCACTAAGCAGGAGGGATTGCCTGCCCAGGCATGGTGCCCGTTCGCAACACGAGGCTGGGCTTACCCAACCGCTGTGGGACAGGGAGGTGAAGAACCCGTCACAGCCCCGTTGCCCAGAGCACTGAGGTCACAGATGAGGCACAACCTCTCATGCATTTATTATTCTGGCCTCAGAGCAGCAGTGCAAGAAGAAAGGTAGAGAGGGAGTTGGGCTACACACGCCGAAGCTTTGAGTAGCTCGCTCCAGGTGTAAGGGCCGCAGTTATCTCTTTCCCCAGGCATAAGCTCCTCAGGGCTGTGGGGCACAGTGCTCTTGGACCACTGCAGTGAAATGCTCTGTCTGAAAGGGACAGCGTAACCCGTGAGATCTTTTCCAGCAGGGAGTGCTGCAGACATGGTACTTCTCCTCAAAGAGTTCATAACAAATGCCTTGAAGTTAAAGCACGTTGCTATTTCCTGTGCGCTGGTCTAGTGGCAGTGACAATATATCGTTCACTGAGCACCGCTGTGTTGGAAATAAATGTGGAGTTAGTAATTTTTAATCTGAAGAACAAGCTCACAGAAGCTCTGAAAATGATCCAAAGTCAGCTTCATCGCAAGATGACAAAAAATTGTTTAAAGAGAGCTCCTGTACTCTTTTATGCCATTACAACTGGTTTCCACTTCGGTTCCCACCACAGATCTCTTCAGAGGAGAGGCTGGTCTGTAGTGTTCAGGTTGAAAGTGGCTAATGGCCGAGGTCGCTTCCTTGCCCAGGCAAGAGGACGGTCCTTTCCGCTCACAGGGAGATGGAATTAGCACAAATGCATCAGTACCAAGGCACTGTGTAAACAGACAGATCTGCTTTGGGAAACCGTGCATGAAGCTGAAAGAGGCTCCGCACTGGAACGAGATCAATCCCAGCAATTAATGCATCGTTAATTATGTCCAAAAAATTTCTTTGAGAGCAATGGTTTTCTCAAGGGCTTGCACCTTGGATCTCTAGATATTACTGCTGTGACTTCGCACCTGCAGAGGCCCCCTACCAGCCTTTGTGTTGCTCATCAGACTCCCTGAGCAGCCACTAAGCTGTCTCCGTAAAACCCGGTTTAACATTTCAGTGACAACTTGACAGTTTCTGAGCTGTGGCAGCCATATGGCCGACTCCTTTGTGTTACGCAGGAGCCAATCCCTCACGGCAGCGTGGTGTAAATGTCACGCTGCTCAGTCTCCTTCCACGCTGCCTGAAGGGTGGAGGGGGGGGTTTCGGTAAGTTCTGAAGTGTCCTTAGGCAGCCTGGCCTTTCTGAAAGGTGATTTTTTTCTAAGAGTAAAGAAAATGCCATGTTTCAACGGCAGGCCATCTGTATTTTCCTCCACCTTTCGGTTTGTTTTTCCTTGTATTTCAGTTGCATAGTTTGGGTCTTTTATTGAAGGTGACAGTTACGCAACGACTGTAACCACAGGTGTATACGTGTCACCGTCAGAGAACCTCAGGAAAGACGTAGCGTGGACTGGGAATCTGCAAGCAGGGACAAACTGGCGGTGATAATTCGTGGTGATGAAGAGGAATAGCTTTAACGAATTCCACAATGGCTCAGACAATAAGTTAGCAAGTACAAGTACCTCGGTGGTCACGAGGGAACACGGAGAGCGGCTGGCTCTGGTGCGCTTGGCCTCAGTGTCACGTTGTAAGAACACTTCCTTTAAATTATGGACGAGGCCAGCTCCTTGGAGGAGCCCTGCGCTGTCACACTGAGACCAGGCACCGGCAAGCTGCCGTTGAGTGTCTCCACCGTCAAAACCGATGGAAATGCATAGAACAAAGTTGGCCCTGGGGTCCTATTTGTACTTCAGAGTCGGGAGGAGCGGGAACCTCTCAAGCTGGCCGAGCTCAGGCTGTTTTCCCTGAGTAACATCATGCCATGATTGCTGTCATCCCATGCACGGGACAGAGCTCGGAGGGTCTTCCACCCGTAGCTGGCCGGGGGCCGACCTGCCATAACCAATTGTTCCATCAGCTCCTCTAGCACAGGAACTGTTTCTCGGTCCCTCTGCTGGCCCCCGGCAGGAAGGTGGTTGCTCTGAAAGACGGAGTATCCTGTGCCCTGCAGCCCCCATGAGCCATCTGAAACAGGGCAGACCTCCGTGGGTGTTCAGGGCGCCTCGTGTCTCCCACTGCTCTGCTGGCTGGACAGTCTGTCACGGCTTGTACAGGTGCCACGGTCTGGAGAGCAGAGCTGTACCTGTTCTGTCTGGTGTCCATTTAAAAACCAAAAATCTCCTTGATTGCAGCTCTACGTTTATGCTGGCTTTTTACCTGACCTGTTTCCTGATCCTGACCACGGTGGTGTTTGTTTCGGTCATTTACTCCTGTGTAAAGGTGAGTACGGTGGTTTCTTTGTGGAGTCCTGTGCCTTAGCCAACGGGATCGGCAGTCTGTTCCTTCAGCTGACCGGGCATGCTTTGTTAGCCATCCCCCCCACGCTGCGTGATAAGGGTTTACAGAAAAGGCCTTTGATAAGCCAGGGTGAACTGCAAACAGATGTTCGGGCCGGCATCTCTTCAGCTCAGCGAGGAGCAATCGCTCGGTGGATCTACATGTCTGTGAAGTCCCCTGCAGGCGCTCTCCTACTGATAGAAGCAGAAGACGTTCCCAGTGTGGAACGAAACGCTGACCGTTCGTTTCCTCCCTGCCAGCGTCCTGCAGAGTTGCCTGCGTGCTGGCCCCTGCTGCATGTGCATGTTTGGGTAGGCCGATAATCAGAAGCAGAATTTCATCAAGGAAAAATGTCCGGGGGGAAGAATAAGCCATAAACATATAGAAGTTTATCAGCCTTCCTCAGATGAGTGTTCCGAGCCGAGCTCCCAACATTCAGCAGGCTCTTTTTTGATCAGCAAAGAAATACACCGTGTGAAATCTGAAAACACACTGGTTCTTCTTGGCAGCCTGTGGTGAACTGGCAGTCAGCGCTTTGGGAAGGGTGATGCCCTCATCTTTTTCACTCAGAGGTGTTCCTACTAAAACGTTGGTGCTAGTTGATGGTATTTGCACTTCTGGGGTTCTTCCAGTGTAGCAGTGTCTGGACGTGCAGCATGTTCAGATTCAGGCTCCTTAGCCCAAGCTCGGCTTTGTTCCTCGGAACCTGGAGTAAAATATCTCAGTAGCGTTATGTTTCCCGCAGAAGAAACCGTGGGGTAACAGATTATGCCAAGCAGATGATTTGCCTCTCTCTAATTATCTTCTCTGTGCCATTTTCAACAGCTGAGTGTGGGTGCTCTTGACAGACTTTCACCTTCCCTGTCTTTTTGATTTTTGAAAGTTGGGTGTGGAGAATTAAGCTCCTCTAATAAGAGCTACAAGCTGTTCCCAGCAAAAGAAGCTTCAGGTTATATTTGAACTTAACAACTCTCTGACGGGGCTTCCCTCGGGCTTACGACTATTTTAACAGGAGCCTAGTCCATAAGCGCAGCATCCCGCTGGCCCTGCTTGTTTACTGGCAGTGAGAATTACACGTCAGGAGCAGCAGTTCTAGCAGGAAGGGCTGGCTCCCTTGAGCTGGGAAATGTCACCCAAATAGGCCTGGTTGCACCTGGTGTGTCCTTTGCACATGGAGGTGCTGTGGATTAGCAGTTAATTAACAACCAGCGTGGGAAGCTTCAGGTCACCGCCACAAAGGGCTCAGAGACACGGTGCAGAGCTGTGTGGGCATCTCCTTATGCCGCAGCGCTGCCAGCAGCACCATCCCAGCACACTGCCAGCCGTGCAGAGCCGCACCAGCACACCAGCTCTACTGGTGCTGCGCAGATACTGGGCCAGAGCTCTGGGCAGACCCAGACCTCCAGGCGGATTTGAAGGTGCACGGCTGTTTGTCACCCACGGGCTTTCCCAGGCTTAGGTTGCTTGTCACTCCAGCAGCACTTGTCACTCCAAGGTCTGGGCTTTGGTTTGGGCTTTCTGGTTTCATCAGATTACCAGTCTGTATTGACGATTACTTTTAAAGGCACGTAGGACTTGTTCAGTCCCCGTGACCACCCTAGGCAGGTGTTCGGGCTTGCTTTCTTTGCCTTCATCTCCCACATTCCTGCAGAGGTCGTCTGCTCAGTGGTGCCTCCGTGCACACGCCCTGGCACAGGAGGGTGTCAGAGGGAATTCAGACTAACATCAGGATTTGACGGAGTTCTGTGAAGCTCCTGCTGTTTCCGGGAGTGAGTTTTCAGCATGTCGGCCCATACCAGCAAGGTGCCTGTGTATGACATCCAGCGTGGCCAGTGCCTTCTGTGCACGGACTGCAGATACTGAAAACACCGGCCCTGCTGGCTCCAGTCCCTCTGGGATTAGCCCTTGTTTAGAGCTCCACATAGCCTCTTGCTAACAACATCTGATTATGAGACGGCTTGTTTAGGGGATGGATGCTTGTCAGCTGCCTGTCTGCTGGCAGCAGCTCCCCGCCACTGCAGCCTGCTTCTGTCGTCCAAGATTTCGGTGTTTCAGGTTGGAGTTTTTTAAGCAGTGGGTTTACCCATCTCTTGGTTAAGGGCTGTTACTGCATTTCTGTGCTCCACGTTGCTCCAGGAAGCATTTTTACCCGTCTGCATAAGGAAGGCACTTGTACAGATCCCTGCAGAGGAAATTTTAAGATGCCAAGATGTCAGCTTTGTTTGTTTTGTTTCACACTCGGATGTGGGATAGGAAAGCCTGTGGTTTGCATACCAGTGGCTCGTTCCACGCAAAGTTGGAAAGCAGGTGTCCACCCCAGGATACCAGCATAAGCATGACTTTTGCCTGTCTGCTGTGCTGTTACACGATAACTGACTCTTTTTTTTCTTCCTCTTTCCAGCTTTCATGTGAGGTTTTCCTTCCCTGTTTTGGCCTCCCCATCTCTTGCTTTGACAGTGGCCAGCAGGCTCTTTCTGGACAGCTTGATCATGTTTTATTTTCTTTTGCTCTCATTATTATCTTCCTCTATAAAATTCTCCACGGACTTGAAGTTGGTCCTGGAACTGCCAACGCAGTCAGCTTCGCTTTCCAAGTTTCTTCAGCTGTAATAAACAAGAGAGTTCCAGTTCTTCACTTTGATGCTCCATGAAGACTTGGCCACTGCAAGATGGTCTCCCTTCCCAATCGGGTCTGAGGTCATGGGAACCAGGGTCCCTTCGCAAATACTCCACTGACAGACATCTGGTTTGCTACTAAATCATCAAGTTCGTGTTTCTTCTTAAAATCATTAACTTCTGGTATCCACACTGCTGCGTGGAATTCCACTTTTTGCATGTTCCTGGGAGCTTGTACGAGAGATTTCCAGTTATCCTTTCTGAGAACATCGGTCGGTCTGCAGCTTTACAAAGGTGTAGCTTGCCTACCCGTTTCTTTGCCTCCCAAAGCTGGTCTGAGTGCTCCTAAAGTGTCTGGGGTTTGGCTCAAGCAGGGGAAGAAATACCTCGGAAAACCGTACTCTCCTAATAGACTAATAAATCACTGTGCAGTAAGTCACAGAAATGGCCTTGCAACATCAAGTTGCCCAGTGATGTTGTCTGTTACTGCCAAAGCATTTTAATGTACTTCAAAATGACTCAAAGGCTTTTATTACAAATTGAAAAATCAGAACTTGGAGACCTGGTGGTTCTTTTTCATCTCACAAAACAACAGCAATTCTCTAAGCAGTTTTTCCATGTCCACAGTATGCGTGAAGAAGACAAATAGGAGAAATGTTGCCCTTGTGTCTGTGATCAGCTGTGACTGCAAAGCACAGATGAGTGCGTTTGTGTCATGCAAACGGCTGGAGGCTGAGGATTGTCTTCAGCGTGACACTGAAGGATTGCTTTCCAGATTCAGATTTGCACAGGTACAGCAGTGCCCTGCTGTTTTCATTGGTACCTGCAGGCTTTCAGAGCCTCTCTCTTCAGGGACGTGATGTCTTCCGGCAGCATTTATGCATTTGAATTCAAGATGAACTGCAGCCAACTGGACAATCTAATCTTTTCCCACCGTGGTTTTTTTTCTTTACATGGGGATGTCAAGAGGGCTAATGAGTGGCCTCAAGTCTGTGTGGCGACCCAGCTGCCCCCATGGATCGCATCCTTCCTTTCAGCCCCGTTCTCAGAGGTGCATGTGTGGGCTCAGAGCTGCCATTTCATCAGACCTTCCCTTGTCCTGTTCTTCACTCAGGGTGGACTTGAGCCTTACTGAGAGGAGCGAATGGTATTAGACAGGACAAACCAACGGGCTAACCAGCAACAGCGCAGAGATTTTCACTGTGCCGTAACATCCTGACGTTCTGCTGCTTTTCCTGGGGATTTGATTTCATTTTATATTAGTGGAGAACGGGAGGGGAAGTCATCTTCCTTCCTAGTCTCTTCTCGTCTGTTGTACTCCTGACTTGTGGATGTTTGTGTGGAGGGAACATTGCTGGAGTAGAGCTGGCTTGTCAGAGCTGGGATAGGTCCCCCAGCTCCATCACAGAAGTCCTCCGAGCTGCCGGTATTCCTGGTCTTCAGCCACCTCGGTGAAATGGGGAGAGCGTTACTTACGTTACGGAGCCTCAGGGAATGTTGTTGGCAAGGCAGAGGCTCCTCAGACGTGTGGCGTGGCTGTGCCAGTGGGCTCTCTATTGCAATGCTGACCTCCTGTGGTTTTTGGCATTTGTTTCCTCTTTGGGACTTTTTCCAGCTGTACTTGTTTACTGACCTAAAAATTTCCCTAGTTTGCAAAGCAATGAGAACTGAGATTAATACAAAGAAAACATGTTTTCATTAGAATTGAACTCATTAGAATTCTGTCTTCCACTGATAGCTGTGCTTGATATTTCAGGCTTGGTTCAAAGCTGGGCTTTTGGGGATTGTTGGCAGTGGGGACTCGAGCCAAGATCCACAACAAAGCACTCCAGGGTTTTATTTAGGTGCCTGATTTCCCAGAGATTACAGAGGGAGGTTAAGTCTGTGCATACCTTTGTGGAGCTTGTCCTGGAGGCCTGAACAAAGAGGTGGCAGGAAAACCTGTCCTGCTCTAACCTAGGGAGAAGACGGTCAAAATGCACCACACATCCTATAAAGGTTAGAGTGGAGGGAAGCCCCACGGCGTTTCCCACATCCCTGCACTGGCAGGGAGCTGTTAGCTGATGTTGCTGTGGATGCAGCTGGATGCGGTAGGGCAAGGAGATATTTTGGTCCGTGGCATCTCAACAGAGCCAAGGATGTCTGTACCAGTGAGGTTTGTTTCTGCGGGGTCACAGCCTCTCTCTTCCCCTGTAAAAGTCACCAGCTAGGCAGTGTTTTGGCCACTCAAACACGTTGTAATTACACGGCAGGACTGCTGTGTGGGAAGCTACGCACCGGCAGAATGCTGCAGCTCGGAAGACGTAAGGCTGAAGGATGAAAGGGAAAAGCAAGACTTTTAATAGAAGCATTAGTCATCGTGAAATTGCGGTGCCGTGTCGCTGCACTGCTGGCTGCTTTGTGTCTCTAAAAATACCCGCTAGGGGCTTGGTTGTTTATGCAGCACGCTGGTAGGGAAGGGAGGTCTGGGGCCTCAGCAGAGCCCCTCTGCCGCGGCACACTGGTGCGGAGGGGAAGGGCTGATGCTCTCCAGCGGGAGGGTGTTAGCGCGCAGGAGTTTCCAGAGTCTCGTTGCTCCAGCCCTTGCAGTAAGCTTGCGCTGGGACGGTGGTGGCACATGAAGCGATGGGGTTGGTCTCTTTGTCTTCTGGACTTCTCTTGTAGCTAGTGCCACGTGAGGAGGCCTCGTGCAATGCTGAGGGGTGACCCTGGCTGCAAAGGGCACCTGGTCAGGCTCCGCTTGAACACAGAGACTGTTTCTGCCCAGAACATGATGCAGCACCTACAGCAAAGCACGCTGGTGGCCTGCAGTCAGAAAGCAATTAGCAGAGAGCTTCTGGCTCTGATAGTGGTGAATCACGGGGACAGTCTGTCTAGGGCAGCTCTCTGCTCGCCCTCACCAGCCGTTATTTTTAGCCCCCTGTGTCTGGTGCCGAGTGCTGTGGACCAGACGAAGGAGAGCTGACTGCTCCAGTGCCTTTCACCAAGGGTCTGATGGATCACAGGACTAGCTCGGGCTTCTCAGCAGCCTGTTCCTGAAACAGCACTAGAAGGGCCAACGATAAGCCTTTGCAAGCAAAGGGATGTGACATGTATTGTTTCATTTCTGCTTTTTTTCCATTTTTAATCCAGTATTTCACAGGCTCAAGCTCCTGGCTATTTCAGTTACAGATGGCCTGTGGCTCGCTTCTCGTGACAGGATGAGCGCAGCCCTGCCAGCCACAC